>NW_015540874.1:38056-59389 GCF_001515605.1 Sinocyclocheilus anshuiensis | reverse complement strand
ATTAGTGTGCATATGAAGATCATTACAGCATGTTGACAAAATATATTTAAATTTTGCAAACGACACACTGAAAGATACAGCCACTCATCTTGTATAAGTTTCCCATGATCTTTGTTCTCAATCTTTTTTTTTCTCTCTCTCGGATATAGTACACAATTAGATCACAATGAAATGTAGTCGTTTGGTTCAGTAATTCAATTCATAATAAGTAACTAACTTTACACATGTTTACATATCAACTATTAGTAATAATAGATTGTTAGGTTAGGGTTAGGGTTAGTAGGATAAGTTGACATGTAGACATTTAGTGGAATGTCTGTTGAAAGACCATCAAAATAAAGTGTTAGCAGATATTAAAGGGGTCATATGATGCTAAAACACACAGCGTCTCCCTGACATGGCTGCATCAACACTAACTGCGGTTACTGAAACCACGCCTTCTTTCTTTGCCTGCACATTTGGGTGGCATTATGCAAATATTTCCACATAGTGAGGTAGATATGTGGGGGCGTGTTAGAACGAGCCGTTTTAGGGGGGCATGGCAGAGTCTTAACTTTGATAAAGAATATCTCTTTGGTTTTGAGACTTTAGTCTTTGCAACTTCAGGGATCTTATCTATGCACAATCAGCTTGTAACACTCCAAAGAGAAAGGAAAACTTGAAATCGCATCATATGATCCCTTTAAGCAAATAGTCTAATACTGTAATGACTGCTAGTTGACATGTAGTTGCAAAGTTAATTATACTTAGCAGAATGGGTCCCACTTTATATTAGGTGTCTTTAAATACTATGTTTTAATTAAGGAATAATTGAAGATGGGCCATTGAATTATTAGAGAATAATGCACACCCGAGGTGGTGATGCTTGCACCTTGTGTGTGCATTATTTTCTAATAATTTAATGGACCGAAGTCAATTATTCCGCTTATACTATGGTTACCACACCTCAAGACATTATTCAGATGTTGTATTGCAAGACATTTGTCAGGTTTTTGTCCTTCAAACATTACAAAGGTTGGTCTGCACTCTTTAAATCTTTTATTGAAATTAAAGCAGGAGAATAAAATAGACAAACGTTTCGACTATCTGCCCATGTCAGTGCCGAAACGTTTGTCTATTTTATTATCCTGCTTTAATTTCAATAAATATTGATTTCTATATTTATTTGCTTGGTCAGTGTATTTGTGGGGTTTGGTTCTTTTGCTGTTGTTGGCAGTAAGGACTTTTGAAATTAACTGAATTAATTTGACGAAGTGATACAGACATGTAATGCGGTCCAGACCTGCCTGGAACTACTTTGCCATGCATTTCCTTTCAACAGCCCTGTAGTATAGTAATAGAATAATGCATTGTTTATTACAGTGTACATATTGTGTTCATGTTAAATTGCAAAACACTTTTGCTGATATTCAGGTGGAATATGGGTAAGGTTAGGGGCAGGTTTGGTGGTATAGTTAGGTTTAAGGTGTAGAGGTAGGGTCAACAGTGTAATTATAGCTGTAACTACAAAAAAATAATTACATATCTAATTACTAGACAGTATTTTCAAATATAAGGACAATGTAAAAACATCTATGTACACAGTAAGTGCATTGTATTCAATTATTAATTTAAATCTAAGTGCATAGCAGTTAAGGACACTTAATATAAAAATAGGTCTGCAGTATGTCTAAAGGGGACCATCAAAATAAAGTGTCACCAGTCGTTTTCTTTTCTCAGATTACAACATTCTTAAAACATCATCAGATTGTTTCAATTGTGTGACTTTTAAGATCTAAAAATCATGTTTTGTTTTGTTCTGTCTGACCGATAGTCCTGAATTTGCTTTACTCATAAACAAGAAATCACATTAGAGCCACTAAGGGGAAAGTTTGGCTGAATGTTTGTAGTTTGGACTCCACATTAAGCGTTTGTGGCAAAAGTGTAACCTAATCTTTCATTCTTAATAAGTGTATATTTCATGGTAAATGCATGACCACTTAAACAGTTCACCTCTCCTCAAATCACATTTCCTTGAACAGGACAACGGATACCCAATCTCCAGAAATTAAAGCCAAGGGCTTCATATGACATATTGTATTAAATAAAGAAAAAAAAATGAAGGCCTTCAGTATAGCGTTCTCTGAAAGTCTATCCATTTTTGAGGTTTTGACAAAGTTGCAACTGGCTTATGCTTCAATGACCAATGGGATTGATGCATATGGAACCCTTCTAAAACTCCCTCTTACTGTTCTCTCTACACACATACTTCCTGCACACTAACAAGGTGCAGCATTGTCTAAATTTAGCTGATCGTCTCTATATCTTTCAGTCGTGAGAAGCCCAAACTGTCGTGTTTGCAGCCGGCACTTGATCTGGTACTCATTTTCATCATTTTGAACATGATACCAGGAGGTGGCCTGGTTTTCATTTTTCGACCGTGCATTCCGGTCAGAGTTGGCTTGTTTTATTGGAAACCTTGTTCCTATATTCCAGCTTGGCACTTTTTGACCTTGCTTGTCCCTGGGAATTCATGGGTAATGCTCAGAGGCAGAGATGGTCCTTCTCTCAAGTCAAGGAGCATGTTAGGTGCTTGTCTTAGACATTTATGCTATTTTGGGTCATACGCTCAAAAAAAAAAAAAAAGTATTCTTCTTAAAAACACAGATGGAGTAGGTAGGAAAAAAATAATACATAAAATAATACATAAATCATATAGCCTTAGCAGATATCACGGGGACCAAAAGAGAGTGATATGCACTTCACTTTTTGATCTTTAATATAGAGTGTCAACTGTTTTTGTTAGTTTTTTCCAGGTCCCTGTGGTGCCACCATAAACCTCACGGTGGGAAAAAATGCATCCCTGATTTACATTTTTAAGCTACAGATCATGATATTAGGTGCCAGCCAGGAAATGTCAATAATAGTATCATTTTTACATTTAGATGTTGTTAATATGAGGCTGGTGTTCATTCTTAAAGTGACTTAAATTCTCACTATTGTTTGTTGTGCTTTTATTAAAGTGGTTGCATTTTGGTTTTGGGAGTCCCCAACAACAGGTTGACATGCATGCGAGGTCAAAAAACACTTTCATTGTCTTATAATATGCATTTATTTTTACCTTACTTGCTCAATGACTCCCAAACGATTCGCTCAACTATTCATTTTTCCAAACCCCTCCTTTGCGTAATGCTAATCTGCGGTGATTGGTCTGATTGGTCTCATTTTCATTTCATCATGTCTGTAATGCCTAATAAAGCAGCATTTGTGAGCTGCTTTGTGTACAGCGTTAACGGGGAAACAGCTATTTTTACCGCTCCAAAAGCGGCACCTAGTGGCAAAGAATGAATTTGCATTTTCATTCAGACCAACGCAAAAAGACCAACAAGTGGGCGGGCAATATGCTAATATTTCATGTTGAAGTCAACATGAAACATCTTGGGATTTGTTTTTAAAAGGACTTGATTCAGAGTCGACTTTTTCTTTTGAGAGACAATAACTTTATACACAGTGCACTTTCAGATTTAAAACTTTGCAGGATGTTTTCATTCACTTACAGCTGTGTTACACACTGCATGAAAGGTAATTTTCAAAAATCCATAATAGGGGCACTTTAAGGACTGCTGATAAATATTTTCGATAACTTGTTTGGTCACTCACAGTTAGTAAATGTCCCAGCCGTTATGAGCATTCAGGCAGGGTAGCGCAGAATCTCAGATGGACAGTGGGGTTTATGGAAGGAAGCTTTCATACACACTCCATGTTTAACCATTTGAGACCATTTATTATGATTTATTTAATACAAAATCCTGTCATCTGAGCAATATAACACATGGAGACTTGGAGAACAAACACATACACAATACTATGTTTATCCCCATCTGACCCCATTTTGAGAAATTTGACCTTTCAATCACAGCATTTTTAGGTAACACTTTATTTTAAGGTGTCCTTGTTACACGTTACATGTACTTACTATTATGATAACAATAATGTATGCATAATTACATGCAAGTAACCCTTAGCCAAACACTAATCCTAACCCTAACAATATAGTAAGTACGTGTAGTTAAATAATATTACTCAGTACTTAAAAGTATAATTACACTGTAACAGGGGCATCTTAAAATAAAGTGTAACCCAATTTTTATATAGGAACCAAGTGTGCCTAATATAGCAGATTAAATACATTTTGTAAAACAAAATGTTTACTGCATCTCATGCACAAAAAGATGAAAACCAAGTGTATGAGCGTAGGCCTCAAAAGCGTACAAATGAACTAGTTCATCATCAAACATCACCCAACATTATATATATATATATAAAATGTTGGGTGATGTTTGATCACATGTTAGGTCTCTTGAAGCATCCTGGAGACGTTGCCACATTTCTTATGGATTTAGTCTGTCTCAGTTTGTTCTGTTTCTTCATGTCATTCCTGAAAGACTGGATGTTGATGAGATCAGATCTCTGTGTGGAGAACAAGCTGTTGTCAGACTCTTTGTGCAAACAAAAATCTCACTGGATTACAATTAATGGCTAAATTAATGTTTGGAAATGTAAACTGATATTTTCTAACGACACACTACAGCAAAAGATAGAAATAACTGACTTAAACCCATTTTTTTAGCTGGTGAAAATACTAGTGTTCTAATAATTTTGGCCACCACTGTATACAACATGTCATTTTGTCATTGTGATCTAGTAAAGTACTTTCACTGGTTACGATAGCAATAAGCAATACCTTGCCTGAATGTTTGTTTGTGAATTCATTTTTCAGTTGTCTCTGTTAGTTGCATATAACTGGCTATGTGGCGATGGTGCTCATCCTGAAACATGGGAAGATAGAGTGCAAGAGTGTCACAAAGGCAGGCAGAACTGGCCACAGAAAGCACAAAAATATCTGTGCTTGTAACTGCCAAAAAACTCAGTTTAATGACTGAATCATTCATGTGATAGATTTAAAACTCACATTAATACTGTAAGTTTGAAGATTCCTTGGCGGTTCGATCTGAATTGGTGAAAAGAATCATTCATACACAAAGAACACAGTCACATTCTATACAGCCATCCATCACAGACTATATACACTGGCTTACTGATGAAATATTGACATCATTGCTGCCCTGTTACTTCATCAAAAATATAGCCTCAATATCAAAAAAGGCTACATGATTTCAAAAGTAGCAAAGCTACCACATTGTTGCCTTTCTGTTCAGTTTCTTCAGTAATGAATTGCAAAGAGAGATTATAAATGAGATAAATGAGGAGCAGGACTCAAATTTGAAAGCTATAAAAAGAGTCCCTGGGGCTGCTCACCAGTAGCAGCCCTTGTAAATTCAACTAAGATGGATTAGACATGACAATGTGTACTTTGGAAGCAGCCCACAAATGTCTCTCATTCCTTATCTTTCAAAAATTCAGGATATATTTATTGTGATGGGGATTGTAGATTATGGATCCTGCTGTCTTCGGAGTGAGGTAATATAAACATGTTGATTTTGCAAGGACAACAGGGTCCCGATGAGCTGGAGCACATTTGACATTGACTTGGTTACACTGGAAAGCCAGGTAGTTGAACACACATTTATTGATTAATTGATTGATTATATATAATTTATTTATTTTTCCTTTTATACACTTTTTGTCAAAACTTTCATATTGTGAAATGCACGAAAGCAGTGCAGTGTTCAGAGTGACCCTCATCTGCAGTCATGACAGCATCAGGCTAACAGCTTGACCACAGAGAGCTGACTGTAATGTCAGACAGGATGAAAGCATTTCAAGTCAGCCGAGAAGAGAGAGAGAGAGAAAAAAAACAAGCTTTATAGTAAGATCGTCAAAGAAACCTTTCTGTTGAAATGTGTAGTCATAAATAACTGCAGCAGGATCAACTGCTTTGGTTGGGTTTAAACAAGCTTCTATAGCCTTGACATTAGTAAATATTCAGATAAAAAAAAAACTGTGTGCTGTTTTGATTTAGAATAATAATTTTTAGCATCTGGCATCAGGGACTGTCGGTGAAGAGCAAAGGCATAAGAAACAAAAACCTGATATTTTTGCCCCTAATCATTTTAAGATGTGCCTCCTCTTTCTAATAACCACGATTTGCTGGATACATCCTTCTAAATATCTCTGTATATAATCATAGGGTTTCTCCAGAAGATTCCACCCTTTGTGGGAAAGCCTCTCCCGACAAAAGCCTGGCCCCTTTTAAACCAAAGTGTGACTTACAAATGGCTGACAAATAGTGAGTGACGGACAATATGAAGGATGGCTTTTGCAAATGATCTCACTGCTTCATGTGACTGCAAATGAGGCAAGAGAATTGGAATCTAATATAACACGTTTCATCTGATGGTTCTGTTCATATTTGGATGTAACTAATAATTGCAAAGAAGATAGGTACCTGCAATCTGAAATGAACAGCTAAAATCAACTTCTTACTGTACAAGCAAGCTGGTGGATCAAAATGTAGCAAAATCTTTGGAAACATTGTTCATGTGTCCTTAACAGTTCAAGTCCTGGCTTCTGATTTGTTAATACAGCATTCCAGTATGCCACAATACAGTTACAGATAATATAGCATTAGTGCCTGCCCACTTTTTCAGTATTTTTTTTTCAGTCATTTTTATCCATGGGATTTAAAAAAATCTTCATTAAAGCATTATAAGCCATAAACCAATCTATGAGACGAATCACAATATTGCAAATGTTTTTTTTAAGAGAAAAAGTATTTGAAAATCAGACGAAAAGACAAGGTAGAAGACTTTAAACTTAACGATTTACATGAGGGAAAGAACTACAATGCATGAAGCATTGTGAATGGCATAACTGAATGAAAAACAGAGGTGAAATAAAATCTACAAAGGTGAAATATTCATTTGTTGTTGAAGCACATGTTGCACATGTGTTGATTATCTCTTTAGAAACAATGGGCAAACCCTCTTTTGGCCTTAAACAAGTTACTGTCAAAAAAATAAAAAAAATAAATAAAAAAAGTCTAAAAGACCTTACTGCATATGCATTTGTCAGTCCATTTATGCCATTAACGTCCCCCAATAATTGCATTGGTCTTTATGGAATTGATCTGGCTGCATCGGTGTTCTTTAATTTTCACATTGTCAGTATAACTGCAGAGCTCTTTTGGCACAATGTGCTCTCCACAAATCTCTGGTTGTTGAAATTTTTGTTTTCTGTACAAACTTACAACAGGACTATAAGACTATCGTTAAAAATATGTTCTCCTAACTGTGCAGTGCAGCATGGCTACATTGTGCACTGTATATTGTAACACACAATATATCTATTGTTGTGTTATCTTCTTTAAACGTGGGAGTGTACAACCAATTTGCTCTCAGGCTGTGTGTAAAAATATTCTAGTCAATTGCCCGCGATACGCCCACAAAGTGTGCACGCAATTTGTTAGATTGTGCAAACAAATGATATATGGGATCGTAGTAAATCTTGGCCTATGTTGTTATTTTGCCCAGTTTCCTATCATGAAATCATATATAATTTAAACCAGTTTGTAATGCTATAGACACCATCTGCAGTGCTGATTGTTTTTAGTAAGATGGTATACCGTGTATGTCACAGTAAAGCCACTCCTGATTCCCAGGTAAAACAAGTTTGGAACTGTCTGAACTAACAGTGTTGTAACAGACAATGTGACTCATTTGAATGCATGATTGCATTTCTAAGGGGACATATTCCTCTAGTTACACATTACTTTAGAGCAATCGTCTTATAAGGTTAGACTGTATCGAACTGCCTGGCGCCTCATATCATCTTGCGTAGCACCTTCTCAGTGTCTTGCCAACAAATGTACACCACAATTGCTCAGTGCTTATTTTGAATAACACTGTAATTGTGATGTTTCAATCAGCTCGCACCAGATCAGATAGTTACACCAGACTATTGAAATTAAATGAGTGGGGTCATATGATGTTGCTAAAAAGAACATTATTTTGTGTATTTGGTGTAATGAAATCTGTTTATGCGGTTTAAGGTTAAAAAAACACATTATTTTCCACATACTGTACATTATTGTTTCTCCTCTATGCCCCGCCTTTCTGAAACGCGTCGATTTTTACAAAGCTCATCGGTCTGAAAAGCAAGGTGTGCTGTGATTGGCCAGCTATCCAATGCGTTATGATTGGCCGAATACCTCAAGCGTGTGATGGAAATGTTACGCCCCTTACCATATTGTGATGCCCTGTCAGGCCGGAGCGATGATTCAAAAACATGAAAACCCATTATAAACGAGGCATTCGTTGCATCCAGTGGGGACATAATTATGGATTATAATGACTTATACTGTCTTTTTATATATCTTTAAATATAAAAATACAACTTAACCACTGATGTCCATTTTTGGAAGGCCAAACAAAGTAGTTTCGCTTTCACAACGAAACACAGCGTCACACATTGTGGCCTAGAGTGAGCAGAGGCAGGTGGGCTTGAGAATGGTGCGGCCTGCGATTTCGACGAAGGAGCGTCCGAAAGGCTTGCGGCAACCACATTTGACGACTCCGGGCTGGACTCCGCTTCATCCTCGGTGAAAGCCGACACAGAGTCCAACGTTTATATTTTTTCTACGAATCTTTGAGTTAATTATTTTCAACTCTGCGCCATGAACCTTCCTGTCATACCTCTCCTTCCCTCTGTCCCCACTTTTATGAGCCATCTTGGAAGCCAATTGGTAAGCCTCCTACATTCTCTCTTTCCACTTGGTTGCATATTCTTGGGGTGAAGTACCTGCATCATTGGGGCTTAGGCCAAACATGAGGTCAATTGGTAGTTTCGGGTGACGGCCAAAGAGGAGATAGTATGGCGAGAAGCCTGTGGATTCATGACGTGTACAGTTATGCGCATGCACCACCTTAGCAAGGGAACTTTTCCAGTCAGGTTTTCCCTCATCTGTTAAGGTTCTCAACATGGCCAGCAGGGTTCTATTGAAACTTTCGACCTGGCCATTCCCCTGTGGATGGTAAGGGGTGGTGCGGGAGCCGTGAATGCCACAGTACTGCTGGAGCTTGGCAAACAGCTGATTTTCAAACTCTTTGACCTGGTCGTGATGGAGCTTAGCTGGAAACCCAAATTTAAGGACAAAATCTCCAAAGTTCTTTTCAGCAGCAGTTTTGGCGGCTTTGTTGGGGCAAGCGTAAGCCTGCACAAACCGGGTAAAATGGTCCATCACGACCAATATATACTCATAGCCTCCTTTACTTCTCTCTAAATGCAGGAAATCAATGGACACAATCTGTGGGTATGTACTCACAATGTTGGTCAATGGAGCTCTGGTAGGCTTGTTTGGCCTCTTACTTTTCATGCAATAGCATTTTTTAGTGATGTGCTGCTCCACATCTCGCTGCATGTGTGGCCAATAAAAACGTTCCCTGATTAAGTGCAGTGTCTGCTCCACTCCCAAATGACCCATTTCCTGGTGTAGCTGTTGGAAAACTACATTATGAAAACTTTTGGGTAGTACCAACTGTGAGCGTGTAGCAGTTTTTTGGTATAGGACACAGTTTTCATCCTGATGCAGTTTGCTTCTCTCCCTCAAGAATGCCTTTGTGTCCTCATCACTGTTTTTCACCTTAGGCCACTGATTTGTCTTCAGATACTGCAAGATCTTCGAGATCATCAAGTCCCCCTCCTGAGCTTTTTTCAAGGCCTCACTGGATATTCGCGCCACCAGTGATGCAGGTAATGCATGTTGTTCAAGTTCCCTCTCTGTGAGTGCTGTTGAAATGACTGCTGGACACAACCATGGCTCTCCATCTCTCTTTACAGACAATGCTTTCACCACACTGGAAATGACCACAGCTGAAGCATCCTGGGTGCAGGTCTGCATATACTTCTTCATGTCTGGGGGCATCCTCGACAACCCGACAGCATCTGCATTTGTTTTTCCAGCTCTGTATTTTATTGTGAACCGGAAGTCTGCTAACTCAGCTACCCACCTGTGTTATGGCATTTAACTTAGCCGTGGTGAGGAAATAAGTCAGGGGGTTATTGTCAGTATATACACCAAATGAAGGGGTGTAATATAGGTAATCCCTGAACCTCTCATAGATTGCCCATTTCATAGCTAAAAACTCTTAACTTGCCAGAATGAAGATGGTAATTCTTTTCGGCAGCTGAAAGAGTTCTTGAGCCGTTCTTGAGACTACTAACCAGCTATGACTACTAAGAGTACAGACTGGTGTTTGTCAGTCCATGTTATTGGATAGTAAGAGGGGAGCTGATTTTGTTTCTGGCTGTTTTTGGCAGCTTTTTGTTTTGTTTTTGTCTCCACAGCTCTTTCTTCTGTTGACTTTCCAGGCGACAACTGGCTATATAATGGTTTAGCTATGGTTGAGAAATTGGCAATATAGGGCCTGTAATATGAAATAAAACCCAGCACCTTTCTCAGCTCTCTGACTATGGCAGGCTTCTTTTCTTTTAATGCTTGCACAGGTGCGATTTCAGCCGGATCCATGGTGTGGCCCTCTTCTGAGATCATTTTTCCAAGAAACCTCACCTTGTTTTTGAACAGTTCACATTTTTTTGCTGTTAACTTCACCCCGTGCTGCTGATAATGTTGTAACACCTTGTGAATATCCCTGAGATGATCGTCGAAAGTTCTGCTGTGCACTAAGTTGTCGTCTAGATATGGAAGGCAGACTTCATCTTGCAACCCTGAGAGACACTCCTCCATGCTTCTCTAGAACTGTGAAGGGGCCGAAGACAAACCGAACGGTACCCTCACCCATTCATATAGGCCCCAGGGTGTAATAAATGCAGTGAGGGATTGACTGTTTTCTTTCAGGAAACCCTGGTGATATGCCTTGCCTTGATCTAGTACAGAGAACCAAGCACTGCCTTATAAACTGTTGAGCATATCTTGTATGTGCAGGATGGGATGTCTGTCGGGCATGGACTTTTGATTTAGCTCCCGATAATCACAACAGAGATGCAAAGTCCCATCCTTTTTTCGCACACACTATAGGTAAAGAGTAGTTGGATTTTGATTTCCATATCCTACCCCGGTTTAGCAAGTCCTCCAAATACTCCTTCACCTCCTTATGTAAGGGCTTTGGTATAGAGGTGTCTGTTCGTCGAACTGGGCTGTTATCATTCAACCTAATGCGGAGCTGCAGTGATGGTATGCATCCCACATCATATTCATCTTTGGAGAATGCCCCACTCTCTTCTCTTAACATTTTTTTTTTACTTTCAGCTGCTGGGCTGGAGTTAAATGGGTGAGTGACACAGGTGGGTCCCATAATTCCTTTTTCTCTTCCCCGGTCTGCTCCCTAGCCTTTGAGTCAGTTGTAGATATGTGCTGGGAACTGGGATTAACCTCAGATTCAGCCTCAGTTTTTGTCGTTTCCTTCACAGGCTTGGTTCCTATTGGGTAAATGGCTTTAACCGCTGAACCTGCCCAAGAACAGTCCGTGGTGAAAAAACGATGTCCTTTTCCATTCTGATCGTTACAGGGAAAGCTACTCTTGACCATGTTCCTTTCTGGAGGCTAACAACAGTTTCTCCTACTTCCAGGGCATCCAGCCAGGAGGGACTTTCATTGGGAATGAAGAGAGCCTCTTGCTGGCAAGGGAGAGCAGAGGTCCTCACGCCACATTTAATAATTTTGGTCAAGGTAGGTGGGATGGTAACTTTTTGATGCCCCAGCCTCACGATCCCATCACTGCTCTGAGGGTCACTCATTTGGATTTATTTGGTCAGCTTCTCAGCACATTTACTATTGATGGAGAAAGCAGCACTCACAGCCTGTATTGTGGTTTGGGGTGGTTGTTCAGGCGCCCTTTTCAACAGCACCTCGATGACATTATAGCCAATGATGAGTTCTTCTGCTACATCAGCCTCTGCAGTGACTAGCATGGGAACCTTGAGCTCTAACAGGGCTATGGTATCTGCGCCTAGCTGGAATCTCACTTCAACCCAGCCTATGAATGGGATGGCTGTCTAGTTAACTGCTTTACCCACTAGTGTGCTGGACCCCAGGATCTCTTCTAGGCTTTGGACTTTTACGTGGGGAATATGTTCGGCCCTCCACCTCTCATTCAGAAGGCAGACTTGAGACCCAGTGTCCCATAAGGCTTGGGTTGCCACGTCTTCAAGGTAATAACTCACCATACATCTTTTTCCAATGAAGCCCAATAGCTCTGAGTGGCATTTGGGTGAGATGTGGCTGATGTAAGTAGAGCCTAGCCCAGTCATTTCACTTAGCTGTTCTATCGTGGATATCTCCTTGGATTCAGTAAGCTCCAGGTTTTCTGTGGAGAAGTGAATTATAGTGTGACTGGCTATGTTGACATTTCCCCCTGATTTTCTGGCCACCCGACAGCCCTTGGAATAATGACCCTGTTGGCCACATTTAAAGCAGTGGTCACATGTTTCACCCATGCTACTTTCCTGGCAGGTCTTACACTCCTTCTTTGTGCTGCGAGAGGGCATACAAAAAGGTTGCGACACACTTTGTACCATCCTCCTTAATTCAGCCATCTCCTCTCTCAGCTCCTTCACTACTTCCATCCACTCAGCCTCTCTGTATGTTGCAACTGTTTTCTGACTTTTGACATTAACTTTAGTTGGTGCTGCTTTTTCTGCTAAGCTTGCAGCTACCAATAGTGTGTCCTGTGATGAAGCACGAGCTTCCATTTGCATTTAGTTTATTTTCGACCCCTTTACTACTTGTGATTCTTTTTTATTTTTGTTGTCTCTCCCATTCAAAACTTGCTGCTTCGTTCATCTTGTCAATCAAAATTTAATCTGAAACATTTTGATCATCCAAACAACTCTTCAGCTGGAATTTGATGTGGTCGCTTAGTAGTCCAGTACTCACCGATCTCAAAAATTTCCTTCGAATTAGCTCTGGGCTGTACTGCTCATCTGAATCAACTTCTCGAGCAGCTACAAGGAGCCTTTCCTTTAGTTCAATTGCTTTCCATTCCCGAGCATCTTGGGTAACATTACCTAATCTGTGGTACAGATCAGTTGAGCTGTCTTCTTTAACGTGGCCTCTCAAAATTGTCTTTAGTTGTGAGAGAGTCAACCCACTCTTGATTTCCAGCATGTCTCTCAGACTCAAGCCAGGTCTAATTGCTCTCACAACTTCCTCTATGATTTCAGTTTCACTGTGTCCCTTTTTTAGACCAACATTTATTTGATGCATGAGATTTGTGTATGATAATTTGTCTTTCTGCCCTCTCTTGCCAATCTGGCCACAAATTCTAAATTCATGTCGTATTGTCACTTCTGGAGGTTTTATCAGTACTCTTTGCTCAAGGGAGACATTTTGTTGTGGCTGTGACTGACTGTTTTTCTTTCTATTCACTTTGTCGCTGAGACGTTTCATTTCATTTTCCAAAAGCTTAGTGGCTGATTGGAAATTAATCTGCAGTTCTGAGTATTACTTTTGCAGGCACTGTAGTTCAGTCATGCCACCCTCCAAACTCTGTTCAACAGTTTGTTCATCCCCCTCTTTGCCTTTCAGCCCACAGCACAAAGCTAACAACTCTGTGAGATAATGCCATGCTAATTCTTCCTCCTCATCTTCGAAGATTTTCTCCAGTGCTTCACTCATCAGTCTTATTAATGCACGTCTCTTTTTTACTTCCTCTACAGGAATTTTCATGAAGAAGCATACCTCTTTAAATTGGTCTAAATCCAGCCAGATTAGACTCTCTGTGAATTTGTCCTGCATCTCTTCTAGATCCATGGTTTTAGTTTTTTTTTTTAATTAATCATTTATTTATTTTTCCAGATTGCGTCTCTCACTCGCGTCTCAGCTCCGCCTGTTTTCCTCATGCCACTCTGGCTGTTTTCTTCCGTCTCAAATTAAAGTTTTTCTCCGCGATCTCTCCTGGCTGCTGGCTCGCCAATATTTGTTGCACACTTGAAATACGAGACTGTAGACAAGCGTGATGAAATGAAGATCAGGTCTTTATTAAACAAAACAAGCGGAAAAATGGAGCACAACCATGGCGCATCGCTCTCTCTCTCTTGCTATCAAGAACCAATCAGGACCCTGAAACTTTGTAGCTGGCCCACTTGCGCCTGATAGTGCTATGCATCATTCACAATGCCCTTGAATCAAAGTACACAAATAGTTATAAAACAAAATATCATTACATTAAATTAAACAAAATAACAAACCTCACATGCATCCGTACTTTCTTTTAGGGGGGGATAATTCACAAATTATAAGCATAATTTCTATGTTTCCCACATTTACCAACATACTTCAAAATGCCTTTTTGTGTTCATTGGAAGAAGTAAACACATTAAAGTATTAACTCATTTAGCAATATATTTTAAAATGCAAAATCTAGGTGCTTTACAGAGAGAATTCTAACAAAATATCATTATTAGTCAAAACATAAAATGGCTAAACTGTTTTTACTTTACTCTAATGGATGGTGGGGAATTTTTAGATTTCATCCAAATGCACTGAAACTACTAAAATCCTTCATATGTGTCTCAAATCAAGTCATTCTTTTACAACACTAGCAAAGATTGTCACTCAACAGACAAACTTTGTCACTTATAAAACAATGACCTTAAAAACACTAATAGCAGGCACTGTAAAAAAAAATCTGTAAAATTGACTGTAAAATTCTGTGGTTGCCAAAATTTTAACGTAAAAAATACAGTAGCAACATTTTGTCATGATTCACACTAGGAGAACGGGAACGAGGAGTGAGGAGACGAGGAGTAAAGCAAAATCCAAAGTATTTAATAAACTCAAAGCGGGGAACACAGGAACACAGGAAATCACAGAGAACAGAGAACACGAAATGACATTTAACAGAGGACGGGAAATGAGGGGGCCATGGCGGAGTAGGGAACTCAGGAGGCCATGGCGAATCAGACAGTCCAGGAGGCCATGGCGGAGTAGGGAACTCAGGAGGCAATGGCGGATCAGACAGTCCAGGAGGCCATGGCAGAGCAGCCTCCAAGGCCGCGGCCCCAGCCCCCGCCTCTACGGCTGAAGCCCTACTACCCCCAAAAAAAATATTTGGAGAGATTTACTGGCCTCTTGGCAGGAACGGGGTCCTGAGGGTGTTCTGGAGGAGTGGGCACTGGTGGGCACTCTCGAGGCACGGGCTCTGGACTGGATTCAGGGACTGGAGCCCTCCTTGGGCTAAACTTGGGGACAGGGGCCCACACTGGGCTAAACTCGGAGATAGAAGCCCTCACTGGGCTAAACTCGGGAACAGGTGCCCTCACTGGGCTAAACTCGGGAACAGGTGCCCTCACTGGGCTAAACTCGGGAACAGGAGTCCTCCATGGGCTAAACTCGGGAACAGGAGCCCTCCGTGGGCTAAACTCGGGAACAGGAGCCCTCACTAGAGCGAGCTCTGGGGCTGGAGCCAACACACCTTGGGCTGAATTCGGGGGCTGGAGCTGACACTGGAGCAAGCTCTGGGGCTGGAGCTGACACTGGAGCGAGCTCTGGGGCGGCCGGCGGGCTTGTGGGAGCTGTGGCCGGCAGGCTTGACTTCGGAGCAGCCGGCAAACTTGACTCAGGAGCGGCCGGCGGGCTTGTGGGAGCCGCGGCCGGCGGACTTGACAACGGCGCGGCCGGCGGGATTGTCTTCGGAGCAGCCGGCGGGCTTGACGTCAGAGCTGCCGGCGGGCTTGTCTTTAGGGTGGCTGGCGGCCTTGAGTGAGCCGTGGCCGGCGGACTTGGCAACGGCATGGCCAGCGAGCTCGACAGCAGGGCGGTCCTCATACCGCGGGGAGAACAACGGAAAAACCAAAGACTATTCAAAATGAAAACAAAAACACGGGAGAAGGGGCGTCGCTTACTGTTTTGGGTCCACTGTTCTGTCATGATTCACACTAGGAGAACGGGAACGAAGGAGCGAGGAGATGAGGAGTAAAGTAAAATCCAAAGTATTTAATAAACTCAAAGCGGGGAACACAGGAAATCACAGAGAACACAGAACACGAAATGACATTTAACAGCGGATGGGAAACGAGGGGCAGAAAACATTTTAAATACACAGTAACTAATTAAACACAGCTGGAACCAATAGAACTACAGGTAAATAGGGACAGGAACAGGAAATGTTTTGTTGGTAACAATTTAGAATACTGTTCCATCTTTAATGAATAACTACACAAGAACACATGAGTAACGCAATATAAGTACTCTAGTTACTGCTAGTATCTAACAAGAAACTGTGATTACAATTATTCTCGATTGCTAACACACAATTCATGAAACAATTCACCATTTTCTCACAACTATAAATGCAACCTCAAAACTACACAACAACTTGTGCAAACTTCCAGGTCAAAGTCAAACATTTTAGTCAAAAACACATTCTCTTTTGTCAGACTCAAACTCAGATGACACACAAACCTGTCAAATACACAGACTGCTTTCCTGTCTAGAGAACAATATTGAGATCAGTTTAAAAAACACTGTTACAAAAAAACTCATTTTGGGAAACAGTAATCTTTTTGCTGTTTATAAATATCTGTTACAGTATGTAGCATAAATGCCGGCAGACTTGACAACGGCGCAGCCGGCGTGCTTGTCTTTGGAGCGGCCAGCGGGCTTGAGTGAGCCGCGGCCGACGGGCTTGACAACGGCACAGCCGGCTAGCTTGACAGCAGGGCGGTCCTCATACCGTGGGGAGAACAACGGAAAAACAAAAGACTATTCAAAATGAAAACAAAAACACGGGAGAAGGGGCGCCGCTTACTGTTTTGGGTCCGCTGTTCTGTCATGATTCACATTAGGAGAACAGGAATGAAGGAGCGAGGAGACGAGGAGTAAAGCAAAACCCAAAGTATTTAATAAACTCAAAGCGGGGAACACAGGAAATCACAGAAAACACAGAACACAAAATGACATTTAACAGCGGATGGGAAACGAGGGGCAGAACACACTTTAAATACACAGTAACTAATTAAACACAGCTGGAACCAATAGACCTAAATAGGGACAGGAAGAGGAAAAAACAAATATGGGCATAATAATCAAACTGGAGCATGTGAGGGAGGAAAACACAACATGAGACATGGAACAGAGTCTGACACATTTTAGGTTTTACGGTTTTAACTTACATTTACAGTTAAATACAGTAATTTCATTAACTGATATAATGTTAATTTATCAACCTATTGAAGTACTGAAATCTGTTTTGCACCTTTGTAATACACTGATAACCACCTAATGCAGGTGGTGATGAGAAAGTCACATGATCAACCAAAGCCCATCACAAGCAGCTTTTAAATAATAACATATATGGAAGGTGCTCAGTGCCATTCACACAAACACTAAACACCATCATGGTAACACACATGAAACTGAAATAATGCAATAAACATTCATTTAACAACATTAGGTGTAACATACAACCCTAATGTACAAAACTGATAAGAAAGAGGAAACATAGTTATTTCAACAAAAAATAAAACATCAAATTTGAAATGTTATGCAGGGAATTCTGGGAATGTCAATTTACGGTTATTCACTGTAAATTATACATTCTTTTTCACTTCCAAAAACGGTATACTAATGTAAAATTACATGTAATGTCCAATACAGCTTTTCACCGTATATAGTAGGGGAATTTACCATTAACCATTTAACAGGTTTGCACTGTAGCATTTTTACAGTCTTTTACCTTTTGTAGTTTTTTACAGGGATAGCATTATGCATTGTTTTGTTGGTAACAATTTAGAATACTGTTCCATCATTAATTAATAACTACACAAGAACACATGAGTAATGCAATATAAGTACTCTAGTAACTGCTAGTAACAAGAAACTGTGATTACAGTTTTTCTCGATTGCTAACACACAAATCATGAAACAATTCACCATTTTCTCACAACTATAAACACAACCTCAAAACTACTCACCAACTTGTGCAAACTTCAAACTTCCTGGTCAAAGTCAAACATTTTAGTCAAAAACACATTCTCTTTTGTCACACTCAAACTCAAATGACACACAAACCTGTCAAATCCAAAGACTACTTTCCTGTCTAGAGAACAATATTGAGATCAGTTTAAAACACTGTTACAAAAAACTCCTTTTGGGAAACAGGAATCATTTTAGTGTTTATAAATGTCTGTTACAGTATGCAGCATAAATAGAGTAGTGCAGATACAGTAAAATTCAGCAATAAACTTTAAGAAAAGTTTACTTTCCTTATACTACTGTAAAGTGATCAGTAGATGAAAATCACTAGAAGAGAAATTTCAAAAACCAAACAACAGAATATATATACAATAAACACTGACAGAATATACTGTCAGTTACTGTAAATAAATAAATACAACATCATCTGCCAAGTTGCATTACGGTATTGGTAATATCCTTATTTACTATACTAATGCACAAAAAAACACACACCAAATCTGCAAAACCATACACTAATTCACGGCCTTTGACTCAGTTTTCAATTTCATAAAACACTTTTTGCAAAACACAGCACATAATTCTCTATGTAACACAAAAATCTAACAGGAAGTATCTTGATTTCCTTTTTTCAAACACAGCCAATCAAAATGCCACACAAATTCATCAGTGCCTCACATTAACACCTCACATGTACAAACACTCATTGCTTTACACCAACCAATCATGGCTTTAGAATAGGCCTATAAATAGGCCAAAGGTCAAGTTATACAGTTTTTCTCGTTCACTTTGGTGCATTTCTCGAGTCTTCCTTACATTTTTTCTCAGTCGCTTTGGTGCATTTCTCAAATCATCCTTAATATTTGCAAAACAGAAAGTTAATTTCTCAAAACAATTCGTACAAACAACACCACATATTGCATTACCTACAAAAGCGTGTAACTTGCTCAAAATCTTTAGTTCATCTCTTAAAAGCAAGATCAATGAACGTATCAGTGCCATCAAAATGACAAGTCCTTGTGTCATTGTTCACAAACAAGATGGTCAAAATGCTTAGTCACATTGCCAATATAACAGTGTACTCTCTCAGTATTTTCAGATGTAATCTTTGGATACGCTTTTTGATGACAATGAGTACAAATTGACACATTACTGTATATGGAATATTCATTGCATGAGACTGGACAAGATTCACAGTTAAACTTTTACTGTTGGTCTGTCAATCAATTACTGTACAATGTCGTTGTGATATATAAAAGTAAAAGACAAGACTATATATACAGTACATACACTGTATATATGTATATGTATATAGTAGGTATCTGTATAAATTTGATTTAGTCTATGGTATATTGCCAGTGTAATATGCTACTGTAAGTGTAGAAATGCTACTGTAATATGAAGCATTACGCTCTTCTACCTCTTCCTCTGTTTCCCATCTCTATCCTTCCATCACACACTCTCACTCCTCTTCTTCCTGGGTCTTGACCCTATTTGTTTCCTTTTTGTTCTTCAATTACTGTATCAGAAATTGTAACTCTGTGTTAGAGACCTGCACTCCCGCGGGAGTACCGCGGGACCCAACGCAACAGTGCGGGTGCGGGCGGGAAGAGACTCGTGTGTGTGCGGGATGCGGGAGAATAAAATGATTCGCGGGACTCCCGCAAAATAGAAATTATCTAAACATAAAGTGTCTAAAACATATAAATTGTTATTTATCTGTTGCACTAAAGCAAAAAGAACAACTAATATTAACATTAAAATGATTAACGCGCAAGCTAGACATAGCCTAGTTACCATTTATAATGTAGCCAATCACAGACTCAGCTGTTGATTTCTGGAACGCAATGGCCAATCAGAGGTGATTAAGTAAGAATCTACTCACCGCAGTGCTGAAATTGCGTGTTCACGAATCCTCTCGTTTTAGACACTCTGAAAGATTCATTGTGCATATATTTAGTATATTTAGTGTTATAACAGAGCTTTAAGAGATCGCGATTAACTGAGATGTCAGCTTTTTGTGATAATAAAGGAAGCCTGCTGCTCGCATTCTGCCATGCCAAACCATGCACGCAGCAGCACATGCTTGCTTTTCTGTAAAAAATAACAGTGGTTGTGAATGTTGATGCTTAGTCTAAATAACAAATATTTTATCGGTAGTAGTTTGTTATGTTTATGCTGGTATGTTGTGGAGCTTAGGAGATGTTACAGAACCATTTCATGTAGGCTAAATTTCTTCAATGTACTTAAAACAATCTATATAGATTACTTTTATGCGGGCTTTTGCGGGCGGCAGCGGGACAAAACATGAATGTCGCGGGCGGGAGCGGGACCAGATAAGATATATTTTTGCGGGAGCGGGACTGAAAAATCCGTCCCGCGCAGGTCTCTACTCTGTGTTGAGCTCCATCTGTATATGCTTTCCTACTGAAGATTCACGAGATGCATCTCTGCGCTATTTTACAGTTTTTCTCAGTCGCTTTGGTGCATTTCTCGTGTAAGTGGAATTCTATCCAGTCTCTTTCAATCAATATCCCACATACCGTAATGAGTAAATTTGTACATTTTTAAATGGATATATGGCATACATAAGCATATGGCATACTGTTCAATACAGTAACTGTCATCCAAAATGCTGCCATAGTTTACTTTAGGTAATACTAACAGAGTGCACTGTCATATTGACAACATGACTAAGCATTTTGCCTATCTTGTTCGTGAACAATGGCACAAGTACTTTTCATTCTGATGGCACTGATATGTTCATTGACATAAATACTTACTTTTGAGAGATAAACTAAGGATTTTGAGTAAGTTACAGGCTTTTGCAGGTAATCCATTGTGTGGTGCTGTTTGTACGAATTGTTTTGAGAAATGCACATACATTTTTGCAAATATTAAGGATGATTCGAGAAATGCACCAAAGCGACTGAGAAAAACTGTAATGACTTGAAGATGAACTAATGCCTAGATGTTTTGGGGGGTAAGACTGTTGCACAGAGAACTACATAGTAAATTTTGAGCAACATGACATTAGCAACTGATAATGTAGAAAACCACAGACAAATGTACATAATCAATTACTTGAATGTACCAAAGCAATCGCAACTTGGTCAAAAAAATGAGAAACTGCTTTTATGATGTGTACAAATCATTAGATGATGTGGAGGTTGAACAAGTAGTTTTGAAAATTTAATTTCTGATCTGAGAAATGCACCAAAGCGACTGAGAAAAACTGTATTATTATTATTCATTAGGTGCATTGGGTTTTGACACAGACTTCACAAATCAGATTAATTTCTTAATTGATATTGATTCGTTTGGATATCTCACAACGAATGTGTAAACTATGCAGGGAACCCTGTCAGTATATATAATATTAAACATTATCAAGACAGTCCAAATTAGATAGATAGATAGATAGAAAGATAGATAGATAGATAGATAGATAGATAGATAGA
>NW_015540874.1:29342-37784 GCF_001515605.1 Sinocyclocheilus anshuiensis | reverse complement strand
AATGGCACAAGTACTTTTCATTCTGATGGCACTGATATGTTCATTGACATAAATACTTACTTTTGAGAGATGAACTACAGATTTTGAGTAAGTTACAGGCTTTTGCAGGTAATCCATTGTGTGGTGCTGTTTGTACGAATTGTTTTGAGAAATGCACATACATTTTTGCAAATATTAAGGATGATTCGAGAAATGCACCAAAGCGACTGAGAAAAACTGTAATGACTTGAAGATGAACTAATGCCTAGATGTTTTGGGGGGTAAGACTGTTGCACAGAGAACTATATAGTAAATTTTGAGCAACATGACATTAGCAACTGATAATGTAGAAAACCACAGACAAATGTACATAATCAATTACTTGAATGTACCAAAGCAATCGCAACTTGGTCAAAAAAATGAGAAACTGCTTTTATGATGTGTACAAATCATTAGATGATGTGGAGGTTGAACAAGTAGTTTTGAAAATTTAATTTCTGATCTGAGAAATGCACCAAAGCGACTGAGAAAAACTGTAAAGAACTGGCTGATCATTAGTTGATCTGCTTTAAATTCCCATAAATGCATTAGTGATATTCAAGATTCACCTGCACAATTCATGGCAAATTTACAAAAAGACTAATAGAAATGTTTAGAAAATATGCTTGACTTTATGACAACTAGATCAACCATTTCGCACTTATACGATGAACTGACTAGATTTTTTTGAAAATTTAAAAAAAAAAATACTTTTTTTATTGCACAGAGAACTGTATAATACATTTTCAGCAACATGACATTAGCAACTGATAATGTAGGAAACCGCAGGCAAATGTACATAATCAATTGCATGAATGTACCAAAGCAATCACAACTTGTTCACAAGAATGAGAAACTTATTTTATGATGTGCAGAAGTGACTAGATGATGTGGAGGTTGAACAAGTAGTTTTGAGAATTTCATTTCTGATATGAGAAATGCACCAATGCGACTGAGAAAAACTGAAGGTTTTGAACAATGGATGCAAACAATGTATTTATTTTCTTTTGTGCTGTGTATGATATTCACAGCCACAAATGTGTACAGTAAAAAAAAAGTTTGTTTTCAATTCTTGCTTTCGTGGTTACTGTGCATTTTTCAATATCTCTCTGCCAATTACTTTCAATCTTGTGCAGAAATGTACATAGGAGCTCAGGAAAGAAGAGCTTTAGGTTTTGAATAACTCTGTGTATATGATATATCCAAAAAAATTAATATTAAGGCAAAGGTGTTTGCAACAAATACTGTATTTGCTTTTGAGATGTGTTTGTGATATTTTGAATGCAGTGCTTCATTTTGCAAGAGATGTGAGGCATTTTGCATTTTGTGTATGCAATTCTTGGATTTGCGTGCAAAGTTTTGAAAAAGAGAGGCAAAGTGTGTGTGTGTGTGTGTGTGTGCGTGCGTGCGTGCGTGCGTGCGTGTGTGTGTGTGTGAGCGAGACAAGAATTCATGTCATTTTGAAGATGTAGTCATTGAATGCATTTTGTGCCAAAGCAATGATAAATAATCCAGTTTAGCACACATAGACTGCTGTTGTACTCACTGTGTGAAGAGTTTTGAAAGAGTGACCTATATATTGAGAAAAAGGGTCTATAAATTGTTATAATATATTTTTAAGACATGTATTAAATTACAAAAATGCAAAATAGAATTTGTTTCCCTAGTGATCTTAGACTGTATAGAGTAAAGTATATGTAAACATGCATTGGAATAAATAAATGCATTGTTATGCAGTGTGTGTGTGTGTGTGTGTGTGTGTGTCTGGTTGCCCATCTGTGGGTGGCACAGGGCCTGAATTATCCACACTGCTGAATCTCACAAAGTGTGACACCACTTGCTGAAAGACCATGTTATGGTCCTTCAAATATGCTGCATCGCTGGGTCTTGTACACGCAATGATCACAGGAATGAAAACAAAAGTATATTAACATACGTCATTATTGAGAAATCTGAGAAGCATATTAAAATTTCTTAGCGTTTATGTATATGCTTTCACTCCCTAGTGAAGTTCATTCAATTATACAAACTATTTTATCCAAGAAAAATTCAGTCCTGCTTCTTTACAATACATTCTTAATCTCAATATCATTAAGCTGATTATGTGTATGAAAAGCGTTTTTTATTGTGGTTCTGAATCATGTTGTTCTCTTTCATGTACACAAAATAACAAATAAATAATCAATATTTAATCATTTTGTAATATTTAGTAAGTATTGTATTGTTCATGATTTCTAACAGGTACATACATACATACAAACAGAAAGAAAGAAAGAATTGTCATCTCAAATAGGCAAATATATCCCTTGTATAATTTGTTTACCAAGTCAATCGGAACACTGTGGATGCCTCTCTTACTCTTTTAAATACAGTTCAACAACAGTTGGACAAGACTAGTATTGTTTATAGACTTCTCATTCACATTTAAAACTGTCCAGCTTCAGCTCCTCATGAAGCGCTTTTATGTGATTTAGTTGGTAGTAGCAGGATGGTTTTTTTTTTTGATTATGTCATTTTTGAGACAACAGCCTCAATGAGTCTGTATTAATAACATTCTGTTTGACTGATTTTGATTTTAAATCATGGTGTCCCGCAGGGATGTGTACTGTCCCCTCGGATGTTTTCTACAGATATCAATGAATTGCAGACCAACTAAATTTCCAAAATAATGTTCATTCATAAGAAATTAATTATTTATTTATTTGGAAGGATCATACTAAGCCCCTTCCTCCTAGTTTTAAGGTCCTTCCATTAGGGCATAGACCTAAAATTCCCATGGCCAAAATGAATATATAAACCTTTGTTTCAGTGGTGGTGATTATTTTAGACCAAACTATTTGTAAATAAATGTTGTTATTTAGGGTGACTGACTGTGATAGAACAATGCTGTTAGCTTAATATTTATCCTATCTGTTTGTATGCATATTGTACGAGTATAATAATGCCAAAGGCAAAATTCTATCCTATGACCAATAAAATAGACAATAAAGTTTAAACAAACAAATAATGAATGAATGAATTAATGAATTAATGAGACTGTTGTTCTATTTGTTTAGCTGCCAATGAAGCATTGAAATGAATTAATTGTTTCCAGTCCCAGAGTTATTCCCAGAACTATGGCTTATGTAAATGATTACAGGAACAACATGAAAGGAAAGAATACCAACTGAACATTGCAACTGCTCTGTAACTATTTCTCTAAATTACCTCATCTATCTAAATTTGGACATTCCATAGACTTTATTGTTTTTATATACAACTACTTCTAAATACTATAACCTAACCACTAACTAATTTTCTGTATTAAATAGGTGCGCGCGTGCACACACACACACACACACACACACACAAGAATATACAAACTCAACCCCTAAACATAACCCTCACAGTGTTATAAAACAAGTCCTCATAACATTGTTTTTACAAATGAGTACATCACCCAGATGTCCCAAGTAGAGGTTTTGTTGCTTCTGTGGACAACTTTGTCCCCAAGTGTCACATACACTGACGGACCTACCCATTAAAATCCTTTAAAGAATTTAATCTAACAACAATAGCGCCATCTACTGGATACAATGCTCAGTTCACCCAACTATCACTTCCTGGTGTACTTTTGCTGTCTAGTTGCAGCACCAGAAGCCAAGGTCCAGGCCTCTATTTACTGGACCCAATAGAACATCTTATGTTTATTGCTTAAATTGTACGCACACATAAAACCCTACCTATGGCTGATAAACATTCTTTATCTTGACATGATATCAAAATATACTGTTCATATATAGTATACATCTGCATATAATACACCCTCCATAACCAATACATGGAACAATGCATACAACCAATTTTGTCTGTTACATTCAGAATTCATAATCATTAATTAAAAGCAATAAGTAACACAGCATATTCATTACCAGAGGTAAAACCGGAAAACTTTTTGTACCACTCACAGCAGATATTTTCCCACCAAAACCAATTGAATGGTGACTTTTCAGTTTAGCTGAATGTAGTAATTCTAATTATATAAAAAATAGGATTATAGAAATTGTAGGATGCATGCACTCTCTCTGTATCTTAAAACATGTTTAAAAAAACTTTTAGCATGTTAAGAACTTTTTTCTTTTAACATGGTAACATCATTGTATTTTTTTATGTTACTTAGAGTACCATGATACAAAATCCATTCCAAAAGCATGTAGAAACCCCCTTCAATTAATGCATTCAGCCATTCTAGTAATTCATGTGAAAACAAATATATCTACATTCTAGTGAATTCCTTCAACTTTCTTGTATGAATTTGGGGAGGGTATTTTTCTTTGTCACTGATCCAGTTTTGTGTCCTCATATTTTCCATAACACACCTGGCCTGAACTCATGAACTTGTGAACATATGAAATGCAGCGCCCACTTGTCTCTCAGCTTTGCTTAAAACGTGCAAACAAATTTCCTTTAGATTGAACAACTGATACCACAGACTGCTTTGGTTACACAACAAATGAAAATTCCCAAGAAGAGGAGGTTCTCTTACAAAACTATCAAGTAAACAAAGCAGACATGATTTCCGGCAAATGCATAGACTGTAGATATTTAAAAGCCCTGGACATTTCATGAGCAATCTCCTGAGATATGAGGGCCTGCTTCTCCAGATCAACCAGCAGTCATGCAGAACCTGCACAGACCAATCAAATGAGAAAGAAATATTCCCATGAGCCTCTCTGCTTGGGTGGCTTCAGTGATAGCCTGGTCCACCGATCCACTCAGGTCTGGCTATATAACTCTAAGTGTGATAGATAAAGCTGTCTGCTTATCAAGTCAGGACAGATTTACACCAGAACTGTCAAAATGTTATGATGGAAAAACAAAGCAGATTTCCATTATAACTGTCCACTTTATTATGTTGGGAATTTTTTATAGCATTCATATAATTGATATTTTTCTTTGAAATACCACAACCATCCGTGGATCGCGGAGAGGAGACCTCTTGAACTACTTTAAAGAAAGCAGCGAAGGAGGCAGCATTAGATAACATTGTCCAGATGTATGCCGAGATAGAGAGACACCTGTGGTGGAGAGAAAGGAGTAGACATCCTGTGGGGCCCTCACACACAGAACCTATGACTATCCAGGGACTTGTGGCAGCAGTTGTTAAAACAGATCTAAAAACGGTACCTGCTCAGCTAAGCCATGCACTGCAGCGGCAGTTCAGGTGGATGCCAACATGACACGACTAGAATAAGATGTTTAGCATGTGTATCCACTCGCAATGAAATCACCATTTGTTTGATGTCGGTCATCTTCCACCGGTGCACTTTACTATGATGGCGAGGTTTGCTCCAGATGTGGTGCAGTTGTGAACTTCTCATTCTTTCTGCTTTCTCCACCTATGCAACAGATAAGCAGGTTTTGGTATGATGGTTAATGATTCACTGCTTTGCAAAACGATATTTCATAATGTCATTCGGGACTGATATTAAATTAAATCATTTGTTTCCATTGTTAGAAGCCTCTGTTTATTTTTGGAGGACACACACAATGGTTTTGTGGGTGAACATATGTGTTAGCACTGATGGGGTTCTCACCTCTATAAAAGTAGCTGGTTGTTATTACAAGCATGTTTTCGTCTCTGCATTTCCTCCTTTCGGAAGGAGCATGAGGCTAATCACAATAACCAGGGTCCAGGAAGCCACTATGAAGTTTAGCCTGCCACCTCCAGCCCAACAAGGAGGCTTGTAAATGCAGCCGGCCCCCCAGAGGCAACATCCACATGGCAGAACGTTTCATTGTATGCTCTTCCATGAACAGAGCTGTATTATCTTTAGTCCATGAAAAGCGCTCCCTCCCAAAAATTGAACAATTTTGCGGTGACATCATTTTCCTAAATATCTGGAACCTTTTATTTTATTTCCGAAAATCCTGGATCGTCCAATTGTATATTTTATTTGGCCTCCAGGCCGTCCAATATATCACATGTCCTCAGCTACGACTATTTAATTTAACTCCAAAACACACACATGCCCAGTGAGCAAATGTTCCAGAGATGTACCAGTATACTAAAAACACCATTTATCTCCCCTCGCTCACCTCTTTCCAAACAGAAATTGATTTTGTTGAATTGTTTGATAAATTTGACCCAAGTTTTCCAGTGGGTCTTATTGGAGTTCCTACTGTTTTTCTGCCTGTTGGTGGCCTAGTCCCTAATCATCCACATCTCCCAGGGAGGCCATAAATTACTCCGATGAGATGGTGCTTTGTGTTCCTACTGCTGGGGCGCAGGGGCGAATTCGCAGCGGCATATTTTCACAAGACCGACCTTAAATCATTGTTTTATGACAGCGGGGAAAACTTCTGCACGTTCGTGGTGCTGATTTATGTTCATTTGGGTCTGGAGGATGCTATAATTTGCAAGTAATGTGAAAACAGATGGATAGAGAGATACCAAAGGGCAGACTGACCTATACGTTCTCACCGCTTCTTACAAATGACATCCATATGCTCCGATCGACATCTTCATCTGTGCTGTTTCTTTCACTTCCACTTTTGCTTGCTCCATGTTTAAATGTCTTCAGAGGAGGTGAGGGATGTCTGTGCATTTGTAATAAGAAAATCACATGACATAGACATTGTGACACTAAAACTCCCTTCAGAGGAATTATTAGACAAGCAACGATAAAGGTCCATTATGTTCTCAGTAAAAATGTAAACCTTGGTAGCTTATTTACCCCTAAAGGGTACATATTAATGCATTCAAGTAGCACTTCCCAAACCTTTTCCTGGAGGCACACCAACAATATACATTTTTGAACTCTTCCTAATCAAACACATTAGCTCATTACTAGAGACTCCAAAACCAGAAATGGATGGGTCATATGAAGGAGATCCCAACTGTGTACTGTTGATGTGCCTCAAGGAACAGTACTGGGAAACATTCCCTTTAAGGCACATATTCGTATCAAAATGGTGCATATTAGCAGCTTCTGAAAGGGCACCAACCCAGCGACAACTTTTGTACCTTTTTCTAAGAGTGCACTCTACATGGACAAGATCACACAAGCAAACAATGTACTACAAGGAAATTATTGGTTGTATTATAAGGTCATTTATAGTCTATTGTGTTTTATTATTATTATTATTGTGTTTTATATTTCCTTGTACTACAAGGAAATTATTGGTTGTATTATAAGGTCATTTATAGTCTATTGTGTTTTATTATTATTATTATTGTGTTTTATATTTCCTTGTACTACAAGGAAATTATTGGTTGTATTATAAGGTCATTTATAGTCTATTGTGTTTTATTATTTATTCATGGCCACTCGAGAGTACGCTGGAGAAGGAATATCTGCATACAAGCAGACTTACAAAGGCCAACATCTAATATAAATTTGTCGATCAAACCCGAAATTGTCAGCAACGCATGTTCTTGCTGGTTGTCAATACTTTCTCAGGGGCCTGAATCCAGGCTCCACTGAACCTTTCCATAACGGGGCATGTATCTGTTGACGCTCAGCCAGTAGAGACCACCCACAAGACTAATGATGTAAATGTTGTTGCAAACACACTCTAGCTCTCTCTCCGAATAAGCATCAGAGTCTGCCCGTGTTCTCCACCATGTGCTACAATCACAGCAGTCTCTTCCCCATCGGCTGACCCAGCGTGAGGCTATACTGCTTTCATCACCTCTCGTTCTGAAGAAACCAGCTAATAGATAACACTGTCATGGCAGGGCCCAGCTCTGTAGAGCCCAGCCAAACCGCACAAGCCATCAGATTCTCTGGGCCAATAACACCACAGAGTGCTGAGGTCACTGGCCCCAGACCAGTTCTGCAGTGTTTCCCCCACCCTGTCTGCCATGTAGCCACGACTCTCCTGTGCCCTTACATGACACCAGACATCAGTTGCATTTGATGGAGAGTGTACCAACAGATTACAGTTTTTCTCAATCGATTTGACACACTTCTCCAAACTCAGGTCTCTGTTCTCAAAACAGTTAACACAGTGATCTGAATACTTTGTAATTTCCCTAAACAGATTGAACAGATTTCTATCAAATGAACATGGTATATTTTCAATTGGCCCTAAACTGATAACTACTCGGTTAATCATGCACACAACACAGGAAATGCAGTTTTCCTAATCGTTTACACATTTATCAAAATTGGTTTAGAGTAATAATAAAAGGGAAAGTATAATAATAATAATAATAATAATAATTCCTTACATTTATATAGTGCTTTTCTGGGTACTCAAAGCTCTTTACATAAATTTCCTCAACCACCACTAATGTGCAGCATCCACCTGGATGATGCAACGGCAGCCATATTGTGCCAGAACGCCCACCACACACCAGCTTATTAGTGGAGAGGAGACAGAGTGATGAAGCCAATCAGTAGATATGGGGATTGTTAGGAGGCCATGATGGTCAGAGGC
>NW_015540874.1:25059-26531 GCF_001515605.1 Sinocyclocheilus anshuiensis | reverse complement strand
TATATAGTAAAAAAAAGGGGGGGGTAAAGAAAGAGGTGTAAGTCTATAAGGTGGTGTAGTGGGTAGAGAAAGGGGTGTAAAGAGAGAGAAGATGAAGAGTGTAACAGGTAGAAAGAGATGAGCAGAGAGGAAGATGTGAGAAAAGAGGAGAGGATAAGGAAAGGGAGAATTGTGATTGTTGTTAGTAGAGATTCTTAGTCCTCCTGGGACAACTTCTGTTACTTATTGTAAATGTCCAAACATTTGGACATCATATAGGTGGACAATCAAGATTATTTTGAATGGAACAGGAGCATTGTTGACATGGTGATCCAGAACAACATCAAAAGCCACAAAGGAAGAGGCCTTTGGAGATGTTGAGACAGGAGCTTGTCAAGCATGGATTCAACCTTCTTACATTTTTTTCTCCTATGATGCAAGCGCAGCAAATATGTAATCTAGATAAAATGCAATTAAATTATCTTCCAGATGTATATAAAAGGCAAGCTCAATAATTTAGGATAATTAATGTATACAGCAAACACACACGCGTGTATATACAGTGGTGGCCAAAATTATTAGAACACTAGTATTTTCACCAGCTAAAAAAGTCACACACACACACACACACACACACACATGTATATATATATATATGTAACAAATGATTAATTACTTCCATACAATGTGTTTAAGGTGAAATCACCACTCACCACCCACCATGAATAAAGAGAATCATTTCAACATTCATTTAATCTTCACAAACGACTCATGATTTTTTTTTTGTGTGTGTGTGTGTGTGTGCATGTTTATTTATCTATTTTATTCTGAACATTTTAATAGGTGCAAAAATATAGCAAGATACTTCACTCTCATTTGCTTCCAGCATCTGGGATGATGTGCTTTGCTCTTTGCATATATAAATACACTGCATGCCGTTCAAACGTGTAGGATCAGTAAGATTTGTAATGTTTTTAAAGAAGTCTCTTATGCTCATCAAAGCTGCATTTATTTGATCAAAAATACAGAAAAAAGCAATAATGTGACATATTATTACAATTTAAAATAACAATTTTCTATTTTAATATACTTTAAAATATAATTTATTTCTGTGATGCAAAGATCGGTCATTACACAGCCTTCAGGGTCACATGATCCTTTAGAAATCAATCTAATATGCAGATTTATTATCATTGTTGGAAACATTTGTGTTGCTTATATATTTATTTATTTATTTTCAACCTGTGATACTTTTTTTTTCTGGATTGTTTGAGTAAAAAGTTAAAAAGAACAGCATTAATTCAAAAGAGAAATCTTTTGTAACAAGATAAGCCTTTACTATCACTTTTTTTAATCAATTTAACGCATCCTTTGTTGAATAATAATAAAAAAATATATATTTTTAATTTACTGACCCCAAACTTTAGTGTAAGTTTAGTGTACTGTATAATGTTACAATAGATTTCTATTTAAACACTGTTCTTTTTCAATTT
>NW_015540874.1:24747-24949 GCF_001515605.1 Sinocyclocheilus anshuiensis | reverse complement strand
CAATATAATTAAAAAAAAAAAAAAAAAAAAAAAAAAAAAAAAAAGCAAAGAAGCATTTTTAGAGGTTCTAAAAATATATATTAAGCATTACAACTCTTTCCAGCTTTGGAAAGCTCAATTCAGCTTTGCATCACAGAAATAAATTCTATAGAAATTAAAATTAAATTAAAAAAATTGCTATAAAATATATATATATTTTATA
>NW_015540874.1:18148-24449 GCF_001515605.1 Sinocyclocheilus anshuiensis | reverse complement strand
AACTTAAATGATTTTAGCAAATGGCTGCAATATAACAATGAGTGAAAAATTTAAGGGGGTCTGAATACTTTCCGTACCCACTGTATATACACACAGTATATATGATGAAAGCAAACTAATAGCAATGGCAATGACAAGTGCTGATATGTGATTGCTGAATTTACAGAGATGTGTTTTTTTATTGGTCTTAGATGATTGTATCTTCCACATGGGCTTCTCTCTCCTGAAGATTTACTGCAGTTTAGCAGGATGTGCTCAGTGAGAGTGTGTGTGGTTGGCGGATACTTGTGATTTTCCCTCCATTGCTCTTTTGACTCTGTGGGCTCTGGAGAATCTTTAAATATTATAAAGCAGGTTTGATTGGGGGCCAAGCAGTATAATGTTGGAGGAAAGCCTTATATTGGCCTAAAGACTTTGCTATGGCTCCAAAAATAATATATGTCTATTCGTCTCAATACAGTAAATGTGTGCGTGTGTGTAAATGTGTCGTGTTTTCAACTGTGTTTTTCACTAATATAAACTAAATTATATGATACATAAACACCAAAAACTGAGAGAACAAAAGTAATGAAACTAATTAAATATATGGAACCTATAAAATATGTCATAAGGAACATTAAACTAATATTTAATCAGATAAAAAGAATGTAAAAGTTCATATGCAGTTTAAAAAGATTAAGAATTTCTTTCACCATCACAAACATTTATGAATGTCTTGTTAAAACATGCACAATAAGTTCACTGAAAATGCTAAGAGGATGTTGAGGATCTTAATATTTATAATACTAATATCTATAGTTCTCATAGCCACTAAACTATTTCACCTGACAACAACTGCAATGTGAAAGTTATTTACAAATACTGCACAGTAAATTCAGCAGTGGCGCTGTAATAAATTCAAATAGTCTTTAAAGACATGTCTCAACTGTTTCTCATAGACTCTGGCAACACACAGCTGTGATTCAGGAGAATCCATTACTAAGGTTTCTGAAAGACATGTGGCTGCCTGTTATTTCAGAAAGACAGAAGTTAAAGGCTGCTGAACTCCTTTGGGACTGATCCATGCTGATCGAAACCAGCTAAATTAGAGCACAGAGAGGACTGCTTGTCTGCAAAGCACTCACATCTGATGTGCTCTTTTCATACTCTACGCTTTTCACTTTTTGTTTAATCTCATGATTCAGTAGCATTTTATCAGCATTTTTGTGGCTTTAGAATGATATCAACTGAATGCAAAATACAGATTTTGCATTATAGTTCATTTGAAAGGAATTTTTCAGAATTCAGTACATGCATTACGTCAGATGTATTTCACCTTTGCTGGGAATAGCCAGGTCTAAGAACTAATTATTTTACCTATGAGCCAGTCAACTCGTTAAAAGGAAATTTAAATGCCAATTTCATCCAAGCACACGTTTCTGTTGATATTTTTGACCTCTAGTGGACTTTTTTAGTAATGCATCTTAATACAATGTGTTACCTCTTTACAAAGTGAAGAATATATCAAATTTTAAATAACTTTTGAATCATTATTTAATGTAAAGTAAAATCATTTATATCTGTAGCTTAGTTCATTGTGTTTCATTAGAAAGGCATGCATTTTCCATCAGTTGTGCATGATATATATATATATATATATATTATTATTATTATTATTATTAAGCAATTGTCTGAAAAAGACAAATATCTGAAGAAAAAAGTAAAAAAATAAAAGTAAATAAATAAACAAACAAACAAATAAATAAATAGCATTAATAATAATAATTATTATTATTATTAGTAGTAGTAGTAGTAGTAGTAGTATTTATTTTTAAATAGCTGTGTTTAGGTCTTTCTTTGGTTGGACATAGTAAGCACACGGGTTGTTCTGGTCCTTTTTTTTTTTCAATCGAGTCTGACACAGCTGAATTTATATTTCTCTTTGTTTGTTAGTTCTAAATAGTAGCCTCCGAGTCAGCAAATGACAGAGAGGAAGAACAAACACTCCGCAGAAGACATACAGTCCCCCCATGGCTTTGAAGGGTTTATTATTTTATTCCAAATATATCCTGCGCATTCGGTCCCAGTCCAGCCAACCTACCAAATTTGCACACAAACGGGCCTGTTCATCTTTATTTTCCCTGGCGGTCATCAAATAGCACTCTGTTGCGTCTACATAATTTTATCTTTCAACAGGGAAGTGGCAGTTAGGCCATTGCATACCACCCCCGTTCAACATTTCACAACAGATACTGGTCGCATCATGCAAAACCGTTTATTTGGAGACGTTTTGTTGGTGACCACCCATGTTTAACTGGGGCCCCGGTCCAGCTGCAGGTGATGAGTTTTCCAAACCTCTGTCATTGGCAAAGTCCACTTGAGCTCAGCACAGCTGAACAGCACTTGCAACACAGATTTCCCATTTTTTCCCAGTCTTTGTGTTTGTTCTTCTTCACCTTGATTCCTGTATGACTCAGCCATGAGACGTGCAGGTCAAAGACAAGAGGAAATGGCAATCCCAGCTGAGGATGAGGATATAACCTGCAAAGGTCTCCTCATTATGCGGAAGGTGGGGAATGGAGTCCTCCCTCATTCACAGAGGTGATTCGCTTCCAAAGACAATACTGTACACAAAAGAGCTTAATGGAAATGCAGTGATTGCCTGTGTGTGCAATTAAATGTTGTTTTATGCCAATCAGAAGGGTAACTGATATATGAGGAGTGCTCGTCTTTTTTATCTAAAATCCCAAATATCTATACCTGTTCACTGAAAAAAATGATGTTGATTTTCATTCAGAAATTGCTAATAAATGTCACAACCAAAGTAACACATTAAATTAGATTTGAAATGGCAAAGTAGAGTACAAAAGTAGTTTAAAAAAAAAAAAAAAAACAATGTAACAAACATTTATTTCACTTAATTTTTTTTTTACGGTTCTTCTGCAATTCTGTGGTGCTAATTATTACTGTACTCTTTATTTTCACGTAGCATCAATATTTTGGTAAACATTTGGGTCAGATAATTTTTAGAACATTGTTTCATATCATTAATTATGAATTATTGGTTTAATACACATACGTTTTTGTACTAATTCTACATGTTTTGCAAAGATATTTTGCTTCTGCAAGGACAAGGACATCTAGATGTTTCTGTACCATTCTGCAATATTCCATAACATTCTAGTGCTTTCTAAGAACATTCCAGAACATTTTGGGTCATAAAAGACAAAAATCATCCAATGTACAGTTCTGAAGACTCTTTTTTTGGTAACTGTTCATGTTAAACTGTAGTTAGCTCAGTCTTATGGATGTACCATGTCATTTTTTTATGCGTGAGTAATAACAGATTAGTTTAAGTTGTTAACATATATTTTAGTTTTCATGAGCACTGTTAATATGATACACAAAAAGTAATTTGATTTTCGTATTCAGTATGCCAAGCATAAAAAAAAACCATTAAAAATAAAAGCAAAACAAAACTTCTATAACAATTTGTGTCATAGTGTAATCTTTGCTTTATTTAGAACTTTGAAAAATCATTGTATTTTTCATCATCAACAGCAGACAAGCACATCTGATTCTGTAATACTGAATATGCAATATATCATCTTGTTTCTTTTGTGTGAAGATCATCCACGTCTACCTAATATTTTTTCTTCAAGTTCATACTTCTCAAATAAAAGAAGGAATTCAGTGATGATTTATGAATATTTAGACAAGTGGTTCACAGAGAGCTTATGGATATGGAAATTATGCTTTCATAAGAAACACAAAAATTTCATTTTATGGCTTTAGTGACCACTTAATCTGTTGGCAGGGCAGTATGGACTCCCTGCCAGATGCAAAGGGATCTTTTTCACCAGCTGTTTGGACACCATCTTTCCACATGAACTTTACAGTTATTGCTAACCACAGTTCCCTTTCATGGGAAGTTCGAACTGCGTCCTCTAGGGGTCGCTATGGGGAACGCCTCGTCGTGACCCGTGTCTGAAGCATACATTGAAAAAACACCAACTCGTTGGCTGGCGACAGCCATGACGTCACTACCGGTGCGACTATAGTATAAATAGGCGCCAGGAGCACACATCATTCACTTCTTCATCTGAAGCTTGCGTCCACAGCATGGCAAGAAACCTAGAGGACGCAGTGGCTCGTTCCCTACTCAGGGAACCATGGTTACATAAGTAACCTGAGACGATTTCTGGGGACTGGAGAAGAATCCTCCATTCTCTAAAACACAACGAGTCATGTAAGAAAACACCGTGAGAAAAATGTGTGCAAATGTACACTACTGCTTTTGAAAGAAGTCTCTTATGCTCACTCTTATGCTCACCAAGCCTGCATGTATTTAACCAAAAATACAGTAAAATCACAAATTTCATTATTATTATTATTTTATTTTTATTTAGTTGGCTTTTTTGACAATTTTGTTTGAGTAAGATTTATTAAGAAAGAAAGAAAGCATTAAATTGATGGTGACAGTAAAGACATTTATTATTACAAAAGATTTCTATTTTAAATAAATGTTATTTTAGACCTTTTTATTCATTAATTATTATTATTATTATTATTATTATCATCATTATTATTATTGAGCACAAAATCAGCATATTAGAATGATTTCAATCGGGATTTTTTTTTTTGTAAAAGACTGTAATGAAGTAATGGCTTCTTAAAATTCAGCTTTTTTATTCATTTTAAAATATTTTAAAATAGAAAACAGTTATTTCATTCTTTTTAAGAACAAGAGTCTTTTAAACAAATAAAAAAACAATAAATAAATACGGTATAGTGCAATTCGACTTTGTGACACACATATTATAAGGTCACTGGCCTCCAGTGAACTAGCAAACTTATGAACAGTCCCATATTTTGACATGCAGTTTACAATATATAGTTGTACACAAAATACACATGTTGTACTGCCATCTGCTGGACAAACCATATATTTTTTAGGTTTTGGGTTAGGGTTAGGGATTTTTTCTTTCCAGGCACAAAATAAATGCATTAGACCATCTCCTGGATCTCCTGTCTCATATCTGTTCTGTTAAGAGGGCTAATAGAGGTGGAGAGGTGATGTCACGAGTCGAGATCAGGACCCTTTCCGCATTGCCTCAAATGCTGACCTCATCTCACAGCACCACGACCCTGCTTTCTCATTCTGCCAGTGACCACGGGGTCAGACAGACATAGCTCAGTACACGCACACATTAATTTTTCACTGCTATATTTTCTCTGGGTAAATAATCAGCATGAGCACACCCAACAGCAGATGGCAGCTTATAAATCCTGAATTGAAAATAAATACAAAAGCTAAGGAAATAGTGCCTCACTAAACCAGCTGTCCTCACCTGAACAGCTTTCCAGAGCACACATCTGTAATTCACATGTCAATTAAAGCAGGTTTATAATAACATATAATAATAAACACCTCTACGACCACAATGCCCACCTCGATGGCCCAGGTCCCGGGCTCCGCTGAAATCCGCACTGTACGGGCCGGTGCATAGCGGGTGTCTCCGTGCACACACGTCAGCGGCAACTTGGATTTCTGCTCGGGCCTTGGTCGTACCAGGGACGGTTGCACGAGGGTGACTGAACTGCCGGAATCCAAGAAGGCCTGTATGGGTTTCCCTTCTAGCTTTACCATCCTGCTGGGGCCAGGGGAAAGTCCGTCCTGATGCAGGAAACACCCGGCCATCCAGGCCCGGGCCGTCGGTGCAGGGGGTTCCGTGGGCATTGGCTCATCCGCAAAGTCGGGGACCGCCGGTCTGCTGCCTGGTCGCGGTGCACCTTCGAGCGGACGCCGCTCCATCACCCTGCGGGGCGCCAGGCCCGCTCTCTCCCCTGCCTCGCGGGCGTTCGTTGCCGCCGCCAGCTCGACCGCCTCTACCAGGCTGTGGATGTCCTGGGGATTTCGCATACTGACCGGGCGCCTCAGCGGGCGGGGCAGGGCCCATAGCAGCCGATCAATGAGTACTTTCTCGGCTACCTGGTCCGGGGTCGGGGACCCCGTGAGAAGCCACAGGTGAGCCAATCGGGCCAGTTGCGCAGCTTGCGCTCTCACTGGCTGCCGTTCATCATAGGTCCATTGATAGAACTTTTGCGCAGCCCCCATGGGCGATAGGCCCACCCGGGCTAGGATTTTGGCTTTCAGTTCGTCATACTGTTCATTCCGGGGTGCCCTCAGGGCATAATAGGCCCGCTGCGCTTCTCCGGTGAGGAAGGGGGCGATGATGCGAGCCCACTCTTCCTGGACCCACCCCTCCCGGGCCGCGATGACCTCAAATGTGTGGAGGTAAGCCTCGATGTCGTCGTTCTC
>NW_015540874.1:16209-17306 GCF_001515605.1 Sinocyclocheilus anshuiensis | reverse complement strand
TTTTTTTTTTTTAAGAAAACAAGCAGTTAGTAAATAAATAGAGTGCAAGTCTAAAAGGGGCAAGTTTTTTTTTTCTTTAAAGAATAGAATTAGAATAGAGAGTGCTAGAGGTTAGAGGGTCAAATAAAGATTTGTTTTTTTTACAAATTTGTGTTTTTAGCCGATTCTTGAAGATGGCTAAGGACTCAGCTGCTCTGATTGAGTTGGGCAGGTTATTCCACCAGGAGGGAACATTAAATTTAAAAGTCCGTGAAAGTGATTTTGTGCCTCTTTGGGATGGCACAATAAAGCGACGTTCACTTGCAGAACGCAAGCTTCTCGAGGCACATAATTCTGAAGTAATGAATTTAGGTAAAGGGGTGCAGAGCCAGTGGTGGTTTTGTAGGCAAACATAAATGTCTTGAATTTTATGCGAGCAGCTACTGGTAGCCAGTGCAAATTGATGAACAGAGGTGTGGCGTGCATTCTTTTCGGCTCATGCAAAATTGATCTTGCTGCCATAGATTTAGCAATGTGGTCTGAAAAAGTCAGCTGATTATCAATCATAACTCCAAGGTTTCTGGCTGTTTTTGAAGGAGTTACAGTTGATGTGCCTAAATGGATGGTGAAATTGTGATGAAATGATGGGTTTGGTGCAGTGTTAATTTTGACAGCAAATTTTGATTTAGTTTTAGTTATAGTCTTTTGACTAAAATGCCATTTAGTTTTAGTCATATTGTAGTCACCTGAATTGTTTTTAGTTTTAGTCTAGTTTTAGTCGACTAAATATCATAAGATTTTAAATTAAATAAAACCACTTCTCATAAAGAACAAGAACATGGTCTTCTTTTTAATGAAATACCAATGGTTATATGGGCTAATTATGCATTCTTTATAGCAGCTTGTTTACCATGTTCTTCATTCTTTCAAGTAGACATATTTATTTCTATAAATAAATTTAGATTCATCTTTAGGGCTACTAAAGTTTTTCAGTCAAGAGCAGTGCGTGATTTTCTGTCTTTCTGTTGTTGCTTGATTAAAGGGATCATGTGATGCTGCTAAAAAGAACATTATTTTGTGTATTTGGTGTAATGAAATGTGTTTATGCGGTTTAAAGT
>NW_015540874.1:10582-15461 GCF_001515605.1 Sinocyclocheilus anshuiensis | reverse complement strand
ATGTTTCTGAATGACAGAACCTAGTGATGCCATGTAGACAGAGAAGAGAAGTGGTCCAAGAACTGAGCCCTGAGGCCCCCCAGAAGTTAGATGTTGCGACTTGGACACATCACCTCTCCAAGACACATTGAAGGATCTATCTGAGAGGTAAGACTCAAACCATCAACTCAAGTCTTTTATCCTTAAATAACTGATATTCAAAAGGCGGACCGCGTCCGCCCCCCCCGCATCCATCCGGACCGCGAGCCTAACGGCGCCTCAAAACAGCGGAGCGGATCACATAACAAGCGCTCAGGGTCGCACAGCACCATTTTAAGTGAGCAGCGCGTCAAAACAGCGCAGCGGATCACATAACAAGCACTCAGTGTCTTTTATGGTAAATATCTTTCAGTGCTATATCCTCTAGTATTTTTATCAAAAGCCAAACGCGCTTTATTAAAGCCCTTTCAGCTCCGTGCGCTTTCTCTCTCTCTCTCCGGACACGCGCCGGCGCCAAGTTCAAGAGCTGCGGATGACGCAGTTATTTTAACAACAACAGAAACAACAATGCTGCAAATATAGTTATTTTTCATATGATCTATTTATAACCTATGACACTGACTGTTCAAACCAGGTGTGACAAGACGTTTCTGATCTACATTTAGCATTATTAATCCGTAGGCTAAGAACATTGCAAAAAAAGAATCATGTCATTATAATTGGGGAAATTGTTGTTAGATGGCTAGGATAGGACTTAAACTTTGAAATTGTTAGTTATCTTTATTTTCTGCTCAAGATGAGAACGTTTTGATTATTGTAGCTACATTGTTTTTAGATAATGCTTTTAAGTAGGCTAAAATATTAAAATATTATAGATTTCAGGAGGAAAACCCTGAACAGAAACGGTATTTTTTTCTGTCACATGGCCTCGCATGCATCTAAATGTAAAAATGCAATACATGTAAACAAATATATATATATTTTTTGTTCGGACCTTGTTCGGAAATAAAGAGATACTTTATTTGTATGGTTTTGTAATATCTGTATCACAAATTTCCTTGTGTGGTACATTATAGAATTTCATTACAGAAAAACTGTTTTGAACATGGTGATGGATTAAAACATAGCCTATAAATAACAGGCTGGATGTACAATAACCTTACATCTTAACACCTCTTTTTTTTTCTTTTTTATAAAGCAGATCATAGAATATTTTGTCCATAGCCTATAAATCAGCTTCGTACTGTGTGAGAAAGGCAGAGACTTGGTTGAACACAGCTCGTTCAAGTTTTTGTAATGAAAGGAAGAAGTGAACATCTGTAGTTCTCTAAAAGAGATTCTCTAAGGGTGGGTTTCTTTAGTAGTGGGGTTATACGAGCCTGTCTAAATGCTGAGGGAAAAACACCAGTATGATGGGATGTGTTAATGATGTGAGTGAGTGCAGGTACAACTGTACTGTGAGTGCAATATATATAATGTAATGGAGACCTGACTTTTCACTGTAATTGTAATTGACTTTATTATTTATTGGCCTTTTTTTCTATTTTGCTTTAATGAACTGATACTATGTTATACAATGTATGATTTGAAACATTCTAATAACACAAAGTAACTTAAATAACAATAAAATGAATAACAAATACTAACAAATAATACAAAAGGCAGGGTATAAGTTGGGGGACGATGCCCCACTTAAGAAAATGTGTGATTTCTTCTAAATTAGCATATATATATTATTTAGATTAACATTTAGTTTAGCATGTGCAGGATAATTATACAACAGCCAATGTGTTATTATAGGAAATAAAATGAAACATGCTAATTTAGTTGGCATAGCACAGAATGCAAAATTATTCAAAGAGGCCACTGCTGGAGTAAGATGACTTTTGATACCATTCTTATTAAAATGTATGCATTTTATAGTGTCATTAATGTAAAATAATCAACTAATATTGTATTTTGACAACTTAGTTTAATGATCGCATAACTGATTATAGACAAAGCAGAACCCCAGTAAAAGAGATTCATCTTTTTTCCCTTATACACAGGAAAATTTACATAATTAATTGTCCACATTTAATTGAAGATATACTGTATCACAATAGCAACACTATGAATTCAATGTAAACAATTTCCCTCAACTAAGCATGTAGTTTTCAATGAAAAGTACAAATTTCTAAAAGGTACATTTAACTGCTGAATAATAACCCCATGAATTATTAAATTAATAATAATAATAATAATAATTGCTGGACAACAGGTGAGCCATGTGACACTCTAAAAATGCAAATGGGATCTTTTTGCCATCCTATCCATCTTATTTTAAACTAAGAGCAGGCTAATTTCCATAGAAGGCCCAACATATTAAGAATACGTTATGGGGTCATCGGATGCCTATTTTCCACAAGTTGATATGATTCTTGAGGGTCTATAACATACTTTGGTAAAAATTTCTCAATGGTAGTGTAAAACAACACCCTTTTTACCTTGTCAAAAACAGCTCTGTTCACAGCGACCCATTTCGGTGCATTTGCAAAGGTCATATAAAACAACCCCCCTTTTCCCTTGTTTAATGATAATGAGTTCTGCTCCCCCCGCCCCTCTCTTCTGTGGGGTGACGAGCCGTTCTCATGAGACTGTAAACTTTAGCCACGGAACTTGCTAACTAGCACATTATTAGGAAAGGCGATTTGCAAAGATTCATAAATAAACCTTATACTCACTTCTTCTGTAGGTGAAGCTGGATCACGAATGATTCGTGCGAACATAGACACATTTAGGTAGATCGGGGGCCGCATTCCCTTCAAAAACAAATGTAATCCACTGCGTCTTCAGCGGCTCAGATGTCGGGAGTAAATGACGACTGCTATGTCCATTATTACATCCAACAACAAAACACCTCAATAGCTTAGCAGACATTATTGTCTACCCCTGCTCCGGCATCAAAACAATGGCAGACTGTACAGCTCACTCAGGGCAAGTCTAAGGTAAAACGCCAATGTCAATCAAATAATCGTGGGAGGGGCCTGGGTCTGTGTGACGTCACACAGCCAAGAATCTGAGAACAGCTTGACCTGAGATCAATCATTTCATTATAATTTATCGGGATTTAAAAAAAACACTGGGTGGATTTTTATCATTATAGGGTGGTTGTGTACACACACTGTCAAGACATTTCAGTTCAAACAACATGTAAAAGTGAATTTGGCATCCGATGACCCCTTAAAACTTAAAGTATGGCTTACTTGTGGTGAAGTTCTATGGCTTACCTGTCATATCTACTGAAACTCAAACATTCCATCAGATTCCTTCATCTTGTAAAAATACTGCCAATGCCATTGTTTTACTCCGTTGTCTGTCTCTGTGTGTTTTGGCTTGCATTTCTGTAATGGACTCTGCATTTCTTTTTCTGCACTGGCTATAAACACCCTCTGGCTCAGGCTACTACAGAAGCCATGCCCCAAAGTTTGAGGAAAAAAGTTTTCCATCTATCTGTCCGTCCGTCCCTCCCTCCCTCCCTCCCTCCATCCATCTATCATCTTTATGTATTTATTTATTTAGTTATACCAATAGCCTATTTATTTATTTATTTATTCCAAATACAGATGAACGCAGCAGATAAGGATATTAGATTCCCTGCGCATGCCTACCATTAACAGTCGAGAGTTGAAAAAAAAAGGAAACATGAAATCAAGCATGAAAAAGCAACAAATTGTAAATGTTAAATTAATTTTATTGTTCACTGACCGTGTATGAATGACCTTTTAATTTTTAAATAGAATTTCTGACTGGCTATATACAAATTAATATATAATGATATAAATAACAAAAGCTTTATTTGTAATGCAAGAGCAGCGCAGAGCACCTGTCTTTTGACTGTTTTTAATATAGCTCTTCCAGCTCTCTCATGTTCAAGCTTTTATGTACTCTCTTTCAAATGATTGCTTTTTATTCGTTGACAATACAAGTGGAGGGATTAATATATATTGGCTAATCTGTGGGAAGTCTGTGAGAACATGGATAAGCCGGATAATATTTCCCACAGGTAACCATATGCAGGACATCAGAATTAGAAGTCATTTGTTTTATGGATTTACTATGATCAGCTACGATTAGGGAGGCTTGAATCCACTGAAAATAAAGAACAAAAGTAACTCTCTGCTGGTCTGCTTCATATTAAAACTACAAATGTGGGTTTTATGGTTAATGATGCAAGCCTGTCCAATTAATTTATTGTGCAATTTATATGGCAAGGGAACTAGTTCATATAGCTCATATAGTCTTGATAAGGACAGTCTTATAAGAGAACATGACTGTAGTTCAGCCTCTGCAATCTTGGGGTTCTTGTGTCTCATGGAAATCAGGAAATAAGACGTGAATGATAAAGTGTACTTATAGGTCCACAAAGAGTCATGTACTTACATGTCCACAAAGTGGCACGTGAGCTCTCACTTATCAGATGCTGATGAGGAGTGATGGATAAACGACCGCTAACTGTGCTGTCTAATCCGTGTATCATTCGGTCATTCGTTTTTTGATTTAATATTGAAAGTAGAAAAATGAGAAAACGGCTCCTTTTTCGTTTTTTTGTTTTTTTTTTCCAAAAAACTAAAATTCAGCTTAAATTTTCGTTTTTCGTTCATGGGTGGAAAAATGAATAAACAGCTTGAATATTTGATTTCTATACGTGGGCGGGAATTAAACGCCCCTTTCTGCAGATTGGTCAGCCGAAGATCAAACCGTGCCTTCATCAGTTCTTCTGAAGTATCTCACAGCAGAATAATAGTCCTCCACTGCTGCAGTTGTATGGATTCTTAACGCATTTATTGCAGCTACATTTAATCTTTTTTCATCAAACAAACAGGCTAATGAATAGCTCGACACAACTCATACTGGGGCA
>NW_015540874.1:9689-9939 GCF_001515605.1 Sinocyclocheilus anshuiensis | reverse complement strand
GTGCTGCGCACTCGCACTGCAACGCAAGATTTTCATAAAATATAATAACTTGCCATTTCGGTTTGTTTCTCACCAAACCCTCAGTATACCTTCAGAATGCTTGGAATATACGCCACGAGATCTATAGGATTATTTTACGACAAATATGCATCCGCTTCAAAAAAATAAAAAAAATAAAACTAAAGTCACCATTCTCTGCCATTAAATTGGCAAGTGCGAGCAGGACATTTTTGTGTTATTAAGTAATAAG
>NW_015540874.1:3130-9319 GCF_001515605.1 Sinocyclocheilus anshuiensis | reverse complement strand
ATTAAATGTAGTTGCAATAAATGCGTTAAGAATCCATACAACTGCAGCAGTGGAGGACTGTTATTCTGCTGCGTGATACTGCGGAAGAACTGATGATGGCACGGTTTGATCTTCGGCTGACCAATCAGCAGAAAGGGACGTTTAATTCCCGCCCACGTGTAGAAATCGAATATTCAAGCTGTTTATTCATTTTTCCACCCATGAAGGAAAAACGAAAATTTAAGCTGAATTCTCGTTTTTTGGAAAAAAAATAAAAAAACGAAAAAGGAGCCGTTTTCTAATTTTTCTACTTTCAATATTAAATCAGAAAATGAATGATCGAATGATACACGGATTCTGTCACATCTCCATTTCCGTTCATTCAGTATGTAGAGTTAACAAATCCTTTCAAAATGCACTCTATGCCATGTAAGAGCATGTTAATCATAACTGTGTTTGAGTTTTGTGTCAAGGTAGTAATTAATCGCAACCGGTTTTGAATTTGGGTTTATTTTGACCTTAAACTTTGTGAGCAGCAAAGCTACTAAAGTAGGATAAAGAGAGGTGTAATGTGCACTCTCTTGTTCTCATTGAAGACCAGTCATTCCGCTGCTTTCTGTATCATTTTCAGAGCTTTAACTGCACATGCTGGAACAGTGGTTTCTGGTCTTTGAGGCCCCACAACAGTTTTTAGATTACTTACTTATCTGACACAACATCTAACAGTTTCATCTGTTTGAGGGACATGAAATTTGCACTGAACCTTGACATGATTTGGACACCTCTTCTCTCCAAGATACAAGTTTAAGTTGGACAAGCCTCATAAACAGTACAAAATTGCCATGGAACTTGGCCTGTCAGACCCAGAGGTTCAACTTATGTCTAAGCACAGTTATCGGCTTTAAGATATCGGCCAAATTTTCTTATCGGGCCGATACCGATAACAGAAAAAATGAGCATTTATCGGCCGATACCGATATGGTGGCCGATATATCGTGCTTCCCTACCTTTTAGTCTGTTTTCATTTGATTTGTGAGTCAAACTAATACACATGAAAAGATGGATGCCCAAGATATACGAGAAAGTTTATATTACTTAGTCTTTCATCACACAGTCTTATGCCAATTTGTAACTGTTTCTCATTTTGACATTTTTTTTTGGCTACTTTGTATGAATTTGTACAATCACATTCATATGTTTTTGTAAAATTATGGTTGATGGTTATGTTTAGAAGTGAAGGGTTAGGGGTTGGCCATCATGCTTACTTTTGCTTACAAAAATTAAATTTTTTTGAATGATTGACTTTGTACAATTTCATTCAAAACTGCCATCTTGTAAAATACTGTGCTCAGAAGCTGCTGTGCTGACAGGTAAGGCAAGTGCCATTTTACAGAGTTAAAGTTCGCCTTCAGGAACTCGATCTGCGTCGAAACGCTTTGGGAATGCCTTCAGCGTGACCACGCTCTGAATCACGCGTGTAATCAGTCCAATGGATGGGCAAGACGTCACGGACGGGGTGACATAGCGACCAGAAAGCTTAAAAGCACGTGCGGTGGAAACATTCAGCAAGTGCTCTATGTGTGTGTGTCATATTTATTGTTGTCCGTCACTTGCTAGTCACAAGCATGTCAAAGGCAAAAGACAAGAGTAAAAGGGGCGATGATAAAAGCAAACAGCAGTTTAGACTGTGTGTTCCTCCCTGCCCACACTACATTACGGGCGGGGATACACACAGTCTTTGAGTTGTTTGCTTGGGAGTGAAGCACGCTGAGTCTCTCAAGGGAGCTGACTGCCCGCACTGCGAGCGGCTCTCACTGCGGACGCTTCACTCCCGGAGGGATTCTCTTTGAGTAGGGAGCCCTCGCAAGCGTTCCCCGCAGCTCAGGCCCCGCTTCTGCCGAGGCAGAGTGGAGGCGGCGGTTGTGGGGATCGCAGATGGATCTGTTGGAGGAAATGGAGATGGGCGCGTCCCTTTCTTCTTCCTCAGCCACCAGATCCAGCACCCCCTCCCAGGAATCGGAAGCCCGCTCCGCGGTTTCTTCCCCCCGGGAGGTCCGAGGAGGTCGATGTCGAGGGCGTCGATGAGACTGTGGACTCGCCACACCAGTACCCCCAGTATGAGGAGCTAGTGGAGGTGATAACTCGTGCTGTGGCCAAATTAAATCTCGACTGGGAAGCAGTCTGAGCCATCAAAAAGCAAGTTGGACGAGCGCTTTTTTTCAAACTGGCTCCCTCCACGATGGCGTCTGCCATTCTTCCCCGATCTCCACACCGAGGTGTCGAGATCGTGGGCAAGACCATTCTCGGCCCGGCTCTTCAGTCACTTGCTAGTCGATTAATCCAACGTTGTGGGACTGAGTGAGCACGAATACAGGGCGATGCCCCGGGTTGAACATATGCTCGCAGGCTGTCTGTCTCCCGGAGTGGCATCGTCCCTGAAGGCCCCGGCATTGCCCACCAGGGCCGAGGTAGTACGAAGCAGCTTGGTGGCGATGTTGCAGGCTTACCAAGCGGATTTTCTGAAGGAGCTAGATGAGGGCGAGGAAGTGAAGGCCGACGATATTACAGAGTTTCGTCATCTGCCTTTTCTCTCCGTGCCACTAAAGAGACCGTCAGAGCGATCGGGCGGTCTATGGCAGCCTTGGGGTCAGCGGAGAGGCATTTATGGTTGACGCTGTCCGAGATTAAAGACAAGGACAAGGTCTTCCTTCCTTCCTCCACGCTTGTGCCTTCTGGCCTGTTTGGCGACGCCGTCAATTCCGTCATGGACAGGTTTCAGGAGGCTCGTAAACAAGCAGCGGCGTTCCAGCAGTTCCTTCCTCACCGCTCCTATACTCCTGGGCCTGCTGGACAGGAGCAGCCCCATCCATGTACCAGCTCCTCATACCGGGAAGCACAAAAGCAGAGCGTCGCCTCTCGTGCTCCCCCACAGAGGGACATAGAGTCACAACGGCGCTCTCGGTCGAAGTCTTCCAAGCCGAAGGCGAATCTGAGGACCGTTCTTCTGGTGAAGAAGGCTTCGACCAAGAAGCCTTGATGTTTGTGTTCCAGGGCTTCTGAGGGCAGGCCCCTCTGGGGAAGAGCCTAAATGCAGTGAGCTCTTGGGAAAAACAAAATTGTCATATGAGAGCACACCTCTCTTCCTCTGTAGAGAGTGATGAGGTCCAGCTCCTCATTTGGGGCGGAAGGCTTCTAAACAGAAGGCGGATCTGCGGACCGTCATTCTCACTGGATAGTCTTAGACTAAAACATCCTCACGCCTATGGCCTAGGACTACTGAGGGCGGGCCCCTCGGGAAGAGCAGTGTACACCTCATCATACGGTGCCCATCTCTCCTCAGTGCCCTCAGGAGATCGGTCTGTCAACCCTGCCACCCATGGCGTTTTAGGGCGCAGCGGTCTCCAGCAAGCGCATCTCTCAGCATCCGCCCAGAAACGTAGCGGCTCTGGGAGGCTAGCTACTTCTAAGGAGGTCTCTAGAGCAGCTAGTTTAGTCATCCCCTGCCGGTCCTTCGGTTCTCCTCCGCCTCACTTCAATGGGGTAGTTCCCACTCTGGTGGGGCCCCAGCAGGCTCTGGTAATGGAACAAGAAGTAAACACTCTCTTGAGGAAGGAGGCCTTCGAAGTGGTCCCTCCTCGTGACAAAGAGTCCGGGGTTCTACAGCCGGTACTTCATTGTTCCAAAGAAGGATGGGGGGTTGCGTCCTATTCTAGATCTAAGTCAACTGAACCACTCAGTCATGCGACTGAATTTCAAGATGCTTACACTCAAACAGGTCATGTTTCAGATCAGGTCTGATGCTTTCGTGCCTTAGATATGTGGAGGAAGCCTTGGTTCCTGTCTCAGGGCCCGGTGTTGGGGACTCCTTGTCGCGTAACGCTAATGACGGACACTTCCCTCACCGGTAGGGAGCGGTCATGAGTGGCTGCTCAGCCCGGGGTCTGTGGAGCGGCCGTCATCTCAAGTGGCACATCAATTGCCTGGAAATGCTGGCAGTGTTTCAGGCACTGAAAGAGGCCACCACGGTGCGCACCAACAACACAGCGGTGGTCTCTTACATCAACCACCAGGGAGGTCTGCATCGCGCCACCTTTACAGGCGGGTGCACCAGATCCTCCTGTGGGCCCAAGGGAAACTCTTCTCCTTGAGAGCAGTTCACATCCCTGGGCATCTCAATCAGGGAGCAGACATTCTGTCAAGGTAGGGGCTGAGGCCCTGGGAATGGAGGCTCCACCCCGAGGTGGTGGAGCAGATCTGGAGAGAGTTTGGCCAGGCTCAGGTGGACTTGTTTGCGACTCAAGAGACCTCGCACTGTCCCCTCTGGTTCTCCCTCACTCATCCAGCTCCAGACTGGATGCCATGGTACAGACTTGGCCGAGGCTTTGTCTGTACGCGTTTCCCCTGATCGCTCTGCTCCCGGGAGTTCTGGAGAGAGTGTGGGGGGACGCGGTCCATCTTTTGCTAGTAGCCCTGTTCTGGCCGGTCCGAGTATGGTTCTCAGACCTAGCTTCCCTTCTAGACGGCTCTCCATGGGAGGTTCTCCTCTCTCAGGAGGGGGGCACCATCTTTCACCTTTCATCTTTTTTTTTGTATGCTATGATCCTTCCAAGAGGGGTCTTCCTGCAACCAAGCAGACCCTCAGTTGGTGGATCGTGGATGCCATCTCTATTTCCTATGAGTCCTCTGGTCTTCCCTCTCCCTTGGGGGTAAAGGCTCACGCCACCCGAAGTGTGGCGGCCTCCAAGGCCTTCCTGTCGGGTGTTCCTATGCAAGATATCTGCAACGCTGCGAGCTGGTCCACGCCACTCACCTTTGTAAGGTTCTATGACCTTGATGTCCATGCCACTCCTGGCTCCTCTGTTCTCTCGCCTTAGCTTGCTCTCACACACTAGGCAGGGATTTGTAAGTCTGGCAGTATGGGCATACTCGTTCCCAAAGCATTTCGACGCAGCTCGAGTTCATGAAGGGGAACGTCCCTAGGTTACGTATGTAACCATGGTTCCCCGAGGGAACAAGACGTTGCGTCTCATTGCCATACTTCCGGCATCCCTGCGAGCGCTTCCTTCTTTTACCAGAAGCTGCCGCTGTTTCCAACCAGGGTGATTATGAACATGAAATTATCCAGCCATGGCTTCCTGTTTCACAGGAATATAAATAGGAGGGAAAACAAAGGCCAAATTCCCTTAATCATCCATCACAATGTGAAAAACCAAAGAATATATGTCTGATGTGCAGCAAAAGATAACTGAGCTTCACAAATTAGAAAATGACTTTAAAAAAAGAGCTAGAGCAGTGAAAATTCCCTATGAGTCCTCTGGTCTTCCCTCTCCCTTGGGGGTAAAGGCTCACGCCACCCGAAGTGTGGCGGCCTCCAAGGCCTTCCTGTCGGGTGTTCCTATGCAAGATATCTGCAACGCTGCGAGCTGGTCCACGCCACTCACCTTTGTAAGGTTCTATGACCTTGATGTCCATGCCACTCCTGGCTCCTCTGTTCTCTCGCCTTAGCTTGCTCTCACACACTAGGCAGGGATTTGTAAGTCTGGCAGTATGGGCATACTCGTTCCCAAAGCATTTCGACGCAGCTCGAGTTCATGAAGGGGAACGTCCCTAGGTTACGTATGTAACCATGGTTCCCCGAGGGAACAAGACGTTGCGTCTCATTGCCATACTTCCGGCATCCCTGCGAGCGCTTCCTTCTTTTACCAGAAGCTGCCGCTGTTTCCACCGCACGTGCTTTTAAGCTTCCTGGTCGCTACGTCACTCCGTCCGTGATGTCTCGCCCATCCATTGGACTGATTACACATGTTATACTGCTGTATTTTTAATGTTGTGGGCCAATATTTCTGCTGGAGGTCCTGGACATCTTGTTTAGATACATGGCATCATTGATTCTATCAAATACCAACAGATAAAAAATCAAAAAGTGACTGACTCTGTTAGAAATCTTACAATGGGCCATGTTTGGATCTTCCAACCGGACATCACGACTTTCATCACGACTTCAATGATTGCATTTAGATATACACAATATATATAAACAAAACTCCCTGCGTTCCCTCGGGGAACCATGGTTACATACGTAACCTAGGGATGTTCTACAGAGTTAAAACCTATTACAGTTTTTCTCAATTGATTTGACACGTCTCCAAACTCAGGTCACTGTTCTCAAAACAGTTAACACAGTGATCTGAATACTTTGTAATTGTCTTA
>NW_015540874.1:2527-3070 GCF_001515605.1 Sinocyclocheilus anshuiensis | reverse complement strand
CACGAATTTCATCACGACTTCAATGATTGCATTTAGATATACACAATATATATAAACAAAACTCCCTGTTGAAGAATTGCAATAAACATGTATTTTCATTAGCATATTTGTGCATCTACAGCTTAATGGGTTTTATAATCAATAAAGAACACACCTGTAGATTTGGGTTCTCAAAACAGTTAACACAGTGATCTGAATACTTTGTAATTGTCTTAATCAGATTGTACGTTTTCATTCATTTCATGCAAATTAAAAATCATCATTGATTTTATCAAAATAATTTTCTCAAAACAATGTGCACAAAACGTTTTCACCATAGTTAATACAATCAAACAATACTTTAAAATATCTGGGAAAAAAAATGTTTTACACAAATCACAAACATTTATGTACCATTTGTCCAAACACAACAAACAAAACTTGTAAAATCAAAATTTGTCATTCGATCAAATGAACATAGTATATTTTTGATTGGCCCTAAACTGATAACTATTCGGTTAATCATACACTCAACACAGGAAATGCAGTTTTCCTAATAGTTTA
>NW_015540874.1:0-1696 GCF_001515605.1 Sinocyclocheilus anshuiensis | reverse complement strand
TTGGGAGGGTTTCAAGAAAAAAAATCAAGAAAAGAAAATGCTCTCATCCAAAAACAATCCCCAGCATATTCTGTTGTCAGACATGACTGGAACTTCAAATGGGACTGGCTTCTATGGTCAGATATAACTACAAAATTAGCTTTTTAGCAACAAACACTCAAGATGGGTTTGGTGCACACAGGGATAAAAAGTACCCCATGGGTACAATGAAATATACTGCTGTATTTTTAATGTTGTGGGCCTATATTTCTGCTGGAGGTCCTGGACATCTTGTTTAGATACATGGCATCTTTGATTCTATCAAATACCAACAGATAAAAAATCAAAAAGTGACTGACTCTGTTAGAAATCTTACAATGGGCCATGTTTGGATCTTCCAACCGGACATCACGACTTTCATCACGACTTCAATGATTGCATTTAGATATACACAATATATATAAACAAAACTCCCTGTTGAAGAATTGCAATAAACATGTATTTTCATTAGCATATTTGTGCATCTACAGCTTAATGGGTTTTATAATCAATAAAGAACACACCTGTAGATTTGGTGTTAATATTTACTTTTAATAAATGCATTACTAGAAAAAATTGCAGTGCTTCATTTTGTAGTAAAGTTGAACTGTTTAGTTAAGATAATTTTGTGTTTGGATGGCTGGAGAAATTCAGATTGCATTGGAGAAAAGTGTCAAATCGATTGAGAAAATCTGTAATAAGCAATTAACAAAATAAATGCTGTCAATTCCATTAGAATTTCTGGTGTTTTCAATGTCATCATATGCCAAGTAATAAATGCTGCAGTTGTGATTTGATGAATATCATCTTTTTAACAGAATGTTTGATTATAAGTATTTAAAGCCTGTGTTCCAGTCAGTGTGTCACAATTTTCTTTTGAAAATCTCCTCTTTAAAGGTGCAGTAGGACATCTTGGAAAATGCTAACTTTAGCCTGATAGCACTAAAAGCATACGTCCTGCCCTCCCTGAAAATCGCCATCCAAAGCCACGCCTCCTGAACGCATATACGCACACAGACCAGAGACAACATTACTACAAAATATCATATGTCATTAACCGGTGAGAAAACTGGCACTGGCTCACTCTGGGTTGGGTTATGGCACTGTTTAGGTTCAGTTCTGGCTAAAAATATGTGGACCAGTTTTGGGCCGGCGAACACAAACTAATCTGGGCCACACTTTAGCTGTTGATATGGGCCAGATCCACGCCAGAAGAAATTTGCTGACTGGGTCGCTCTCTGCGCTTCCGCTTGCAGCGGTCTGTCACGCCACATCACAGAGCGTCAAAACGGCATTTATGGATTTAATTTCCTGATAAAATATACATAATTTTAAAAATGAGACTTTGTTTCTTATCGAAAAGAACAAAACACAAACCTTACGATTACAGAATGTAATGTATAGTAATAATGTATATAGCCTAGTGAAGATTTATTCACGGCTATGAATTGAAACGGATTAAGTTCCGCACGTGCAGTGGTTAAAATGACACTGTATTTGTTCGGTACGAATAAGTGTACCATTACACCCCTAGAAAACATTTAAAACACCAAAACTGCACTTCCCTGCATAAGAATGTGTCTGGGCAAAGGCTGTTGTTGTAAATAGGGAGCTTTTTCATCGTCTTCTTCTCTTTTAACGGCGATTGAAAGAGGAAGCAGAGCGGGAAATAACGGAT
>NW_015540873.1:263773-264275 GCF_001515605.1 Sinocyclocheilus anshuiensis | reverse complement strand
CCGTCCACCCATCCGTCCATCCATCTATCCACCCGTCCACCCACCCCATCTATCCATCCACCCGTCCACCCATCCGTCCACCCGTCCTCCCATCCATCCATCCATCCACTCGTCCACCCATCCGTCCACCCATCCACCCGTCCATCCATCCATCCTATGTTCTATTTTATATATATTTTATTCTATTTTTTATTCTATTTTATTATTTTTTTAATTCCATGTTGTACGTATTTCTGTGCTGTTTTCTGTTTTAATGTATTACCCACCCACCCGTCCATCCATCCACCCGTCCATCCATCCACCCATCCATCCGTCCACCCATCCATACATACATCCATCCATACACCCAGCCACCCACCTGTCCATCCATCCACCCGTCCGTCCGTCCACCCATACATCTGTCCATCCATCCACCCACCCATCCATCCATCCGTCCATCCACCCGTCCACCCATCCGTCCATCCATCCATCCACCAACCCATCCGTCCACCCACCCATCCAG
>NW_015540873.1:263359-263659 GCF_001515605.1 Sinocyclocheilus anshuiensis | reverse complement strand
ATCCGTCCACCCCCCCATCCATCCATCCATCCACCCGTCCATCCAGCCGTCCACTCATCCATCCGTCCATCCATCCATCCATCCGTCCACCCATCCATCCGCCCATCCATCCGTTCACCCACCGTCCATCCACCCACCAATCCACCCATCCATTCATCCGTCCGTCCGTCCACCCATCCATCCACCCATCCGTCCACCCATCCATCCATCCATCCACCCGTCCACCCATCCGTCTATCCATCCACCCATCAATCCGTCCACCCATTCATCCATACACCCATCCGTCCACCCACCAGCCGC
>NW_015540873.1:258301-261883 GCF_001515605.1 Sinocyclocheilus anshuiensis | reverse complement strand
AATTCAATCTAACTATATATCTACTAACACATCTATCTATCCGTCCGTCCATCCATCCATCCATCCACCCATCCATTTATCCATCCATTTATCCATCCATCCACCCATTCATCCGTCCGTCCATCAATCCACCCACCCACAGTTGTTCTAAAAATAGGCTTCATTTTTTTATCTTATATGTTCTATTTTATATATATTTTATTCTATTTTTTTTTCTATTTTTTATTCTATTTTATTATTTTTTTAATTCCATGTTGTACATATTTCTGTGCTGTTTTCTGTTTTAATGTATTACCCGTCCACCCATCCATCCATCCACCCGTCCATCGACCCATCCATCCATCCACCCATCCGTCCATCCATCCACCCATCCGTCCACTTACCCGCCCACCCATCCGTCCGTCCACCCATCCGTCCATCCATCCACCCATCCGTCCACTTACCCGCCCACCCATCCGTCCGTCCACCCATCCGTCCATCCATCCACCCATCCGTCCACTTACCCGCCCACCCATCCGTCCGTCCACCCATCCGTCCATCCATCCACCCATCCGTCCACTTACCCGCCCACCCATCCGTCCGTCCACCCATCCGTCCATCCATCCACCCATCCGTCCACTTACCCGCCCACCCATCCGTCCGTCCACCCATCCGTCCATCCATCCACCCATCCGTCCACTTACCCGCCCACCCATCCGTCCGTCCACCCATCCGTCCATCCATCCACCCATCCGTCCACTTACCCGCCCACCCATCCGTCCGTCCACCCATCCGTCCATCCATCCACCCATCCGTCCACTTACCCGCCCACCCATCCGTCCGTCCACCCATCCGTCCATCCATCCACCCATCCGTCCACTTACCCGCCCACCCATCCGTCCGTCCACCCATCCGTCCATCCATCCACCCATCCGTCCACTTACCCGCCCACCCATCCGTCCGTCCACCCATCCGTCCATCCATCCACCCATCCGTCCACTTACCCGCCCACCCATCCGTCCGTCCACCCATCCGTCCATCCATCCACCCATCCGTCCACTTACCCGCCCACCCATCCGTCCGTCCACCCATCCGTCCATCCATCCACCCATCCGTCCACTTACCCGCCCACCCATCCGTCCGTCCACCCATCCGTCCATCCATCCACCCATCCGTCCACTTACCCGCCCACCCATCCGTCCGTCCACCCATCCGTCCATCCATCCACCCATCCGTCCACTTACCCGCCCACCCATCCGTCCGTCCACCCATCCGTCCATCCATCCACCCATCCGTCCACTTACCCGCCCACCCATCCGTCCGTCCACCCATCCGTCCATCCATCCACCCATCCGTCCACTTACCCGCCCACCCATCCGTCCGTCCACCCATCCGTCCATCCATCCACCCATCCGTCCACTTACCCGCCCACCCATCCGTCCGTCCACCCATCCGTCCATCCATCCACCCATCCGTCCACTTACCCGCCCACCCATCCGTCCGTCCACCCATCCGTCCATCCATCCACCCATCCGTCCACTTACCCGCCCACCCATCCGTCCGTCCACCCATCCGTCCATCCATCCACCCATCCGTCCACTTACCCGCCCACCCATCCGTCCGTCCACCCATCCGTCCATCCATCCACCCATCCGTCCACTTACCCGCCCACCCATCCGTCCGTCCACCCATCCGTCCATCCATCCACCCATCCGTCCACTTACCCGCCCACCCATCCGTCCGTCCACCCATCCGTCCATCCATCCACCCATCCGTCCACTTACCCGCCCACCCATCCGTCCGTCCACCCATCCGTCCATCCATCCACCCATCCGTCCACTTACCCGCCCACCCATCCGTCCGTCCACCCATCCGTCCATCCATCCACCCATCCGTCCACTTACCCGCCCACCCATCCGTCCGTCCACCCATCCGTCCATCCATCCACCCATCCGTCCACTTACCCGCCCACCCATCCGTCCGTCCACCCATCCGTCCATCCATCCACCCATCCGTCCACTTACCCGCCCACCCATCCGTCCGTCCACCCATCCGTCCATCCATCCACCCATCCGTCCACTTACCCGCCCACCCATCCGTCCGTCCACCCATCCGTCCATCCATCCACCCATCCGTCCACTTACCCGCCCACCCATCCGTCCGTCCACCCATCCGTCCATCCATCCACCCATCCGTCCACTTACCCGCCCACCCATCCGTCCGTCCACCCATCCGTCCATCCATCCACCCATCCGTCCACTTACCCGCCCACCCATCCGTCCGTCCACCCATCCGTCCATCCATCCACCCATCCGTCCACTTACCCGCCCACCCATCCGTCCGTCCACCCATCCGTCCATCCATCCACCCATCCGTCCACTTACCCGCCCACCCATCCGTCCGTCCACCCATCCGTCCATCCATCCACCCATCCGTCCACTTACCCGCCCACCCATCCGTCCGTCCACCCATCCGTCCATCCATCCACCCATCCGTCCACTTACCCGCCCACCCATCCGTCCGTCCACCCATCCGTCCATCCATCCACCCATCCGTCCACTTACCCGCCCACCCATCCGTCCGTCCACCCATCCGTCCATCCATCCACCCATCCGTCCACTTACCCGCCCACCCATCCGTCCGTCCACCCATCCGTCCATCCATCCACCCATCCGTCCACTTACCCGCCCACCCATCCGTCCGTCCACCCATCCGTCCATCCATCCACCCATCCGTCCACTTACCCGCCCACCCATCCGTCCGTCCACCCATCCGTCCATCCATCCACCCATCCGTCCACTTACCCGCCCACCCATCCGTCCGTCCACCCATCCGTCCATCCATCCACCCATCCGTCCACTTACCCGCCCACCCATCCGTCCGTCCACCCATCCGTCCATCCATCCACCCATCCGTCCACTTACCCGCCCACCCATCCGTCCGTCCACCCATCCGTCCATCCATCCACCCATCCGTCCACTTACCCGCCCACCCATCCGTCCGTCCACCCATCCGTCCATCCATCCACCCATCCGTCCACTTACCCGCCCACCCATCCGTCCGTCCACCCATCCGTCCATCCATCCACCCATCCGTCCACTTACCCGCCCACCCATCCGTCCGTCCACCCATCCGTCCATCCATCCACCCATCCGTCCACTTACCCGCCCACCCATCCGTCCGTCCACCCATCCGTCCATCCATCCACCCATCCGTCCACTTACCCGCCCACCCATCCGTCCGTCCACCCATCCGTCCATCCATCCACCCATCCGTCCACTTACCCGCCCACCCATCCGTCCGTCCACCCATCCGTCCATCCATCCACCCATCCGTCCACTTACCCGCCCACCCATCCGTCCGTCCACCCATCCGTCCATCCATCCACCCATCCGTCCACTTACCCGCCCACCCATCCGTCCGTCCATCCATCCATCCATCCATCCACCCATCCACCCATCCATTTATCCATCCATTTATCCATCCATCCACCCATTCATCCGTCCGTCCATCAATCCACCCACCCACAGTTGTTCTAAAAATAGGCTTCATTTTTTTATCTTATATGTTCTATTTTATATATATTTTATTCTATTTTTTTTC
>NW_015540873.1:256554-257726 GCF_001515605.1 Sinocyclocheilus anshuiensis | reverse complement strand
CCATCCATCCGTCCGTCCATCAATCCACCCACCCACAGTTGTTCTAAAAATAGGCTTAATTTTTTTATCATATATGTTCTATTTTATATATATTTTATTCTATTTTTTTTCTATTTTATATTCTATTTTATTATTTTTTAATTCCATGTTGTACGTATTTCTGTGCTGTTTTCTGTTTTAATGTATTTCGAGGACTTTGCACATTAATGTGAATGTCTTAATTATCCCTCAGAAGCGTGTCACATGAATCTCCTCCACACCTTCATTAATCTCTTTTGTTTGTCGATTGCTGTTCCTCCACATGCACTAATGTGAACTCTAAAGGACAAAATACACACCGTTTGTTTTAAGGGGAACAGACGCGATTAGCAGACGGGGCAATGTGATTTGGTGTGGGGTTGGTTAAGCTGGCTGTGACGTGACCCGGTGCTTTTCTCGACCTCCTGTCAGGTTCACGTGCCAAACTGCTCTAAACGGCACGCTAATTCAATTAGCCTCACGCTGCATTATGGATTTTCATTTTCCTGAATGGATTATCTTATTACAAAGCTCTCCGGCTGCTCATATTTATGAAAAGAGGGCAACGAATATGTTGACCACATGTGGAAATCTGAATTGCTAAAGTAATTAGACTCTTGTGCTGTGTTTGCACTCTTTCCATTTGAAGGAGTAGTTCATGCAAAAAAATAGTCTGTCGTCATTTATTCACCTTCCAAACCTGTAGGACTTTTTAGAAGATATTTTGAAGAACCTCCAAGCTGCCATTTTTCCATACAATTAAAGCAAACAGTGATCAAAGATATTCAAGCTCCAAAAACAGTAAAAAAAAAAAAAGCTCCATAAATATGAATTTATTCTGGATTTCCTTTTGTGTTCCACAGAAAAAATAAATAAATAAAAAAATAGAAAAAAAAATATATATATATTTAAAATTATATTTTGCCTTTCATATGTTTCAGTCTAAGAAAAAAAAATCACACATCACATTTGATGAAAAACTTAATTTGTTGTCTATAATACATGTGTATGGAAGCACGTCCACCACTAAATAAAAAAACAAATAAATAAAATAAAAAGGTAATTGCAATTTTTTTGCTTGCAATTCTGACTACTTTTTTCAGAATTGTGAGATATACTGTATAAACTCGGAATTGCGAGTTATAAAGTACAAT
>NW_015540873.1:254990-256221 GCF_001515605.1 Sinocyclocheilus anshuiensis | reverse complement strand
CATGTGAGTGTCTCCTGTCGATTCAGCAGTCACTCCCTTGCTCTCATTACATCTCAATTGATTTTTTCACTCTTTGATATTTTTATATCAGGCCTTAAAAGTACTCACAAATGACTAGAAAGGTCAGGAAAAAGTCCTGGAACATTGAAGGGAACCTTCAGTTATTTGTCCTAATGATATAAAATACTTTTGTCTTTAAAAATGACCATCTCAAATCCAGCAGCATCATTATATAGCCACTGATCTTAAGTTGAAAAGAAAATAAACTGATGGTTAAGTCACAGTATATAGATTTTCTTTCTCTTCCACCTGTTTAAACTCTGCGTTTGGGCTTAATTTGCTTCGGCTCCATTAATTCACCCTGCTGAAGATGCTTTATACACGTACACTAGCATAGATTTAATGCACTGTAGTGAATTATGACTACAGACTCGAACACTACCGCAAATATTAAACAATTTCTTTATTTATGAATCATTTTCTCCTTTGGGAATCTACCAAACTCAGTTTTGGAGAACATTTTGTCCATTAATAACTGAATCGGGGCACAAATCAATCTGAATGATTCTTATGCCAATTGGTTTGAATCAAAATGATTGTTCAAAATGTTTATCCAATAATCACAAATGTATATGTGCAAAAATGAAACTATATTTTTTAATCTACTTATGAATCACTTGATGCTTTGAGGATTTCCACCAAAAGAGGATTCTTCAGACTGACATCTGGTGGTATTTTTAGCAGTTCTCTGTAAAGTTTATATATATAAAAAGCTTAAAATGCAATAGTATAAACCTTCATTTACCTTCACCTCTGTCCTCTCCTGAATATTTTGGAGCATTTACATTGAATAAGTACATGAATAACAGGAGTGTTTTCTGGTTCATGCACACTGAGGTCGTGACGTGACTCGTTTGTGAGCAGGTCGTTCCTGTAAGACCTCGTTGTTGGGTCATTTCCTCTGGCCCTGATGGATAATTCATGATTTACTGCAGGACGGATCGGCGAAACGCTGCGCAGGTGTGTGAGGGTCTGTGGGAAACAAATGAAAAGCACTTTTACTGACTCTGGTTTCTACTGTTGTTCACATTCATGAATTAAGAATGCAAACAAATTACTTCAGTTGCATTAGACGTTTCAGGTTTAGTCATTATATTATCACCTGGCTCTTTATATAAAGTTAGATAAATAAGTATGTACAACTTTACCTGAGTGTGTGTGTGTGTGTGTA
>NW_015540873.1:252425-254946 GCF_001515605.1 Sinocyclocheilus anshuiensis | reverse complement strand
TGTATGGTTGTGAGAGAGAGTGTGTGTGTGTGTGTGTGTGTGTGTGTGTGTGTATATGTGTGTGAGAGAGTGTGTGTGTGTGTCTGTGTTCTTGTGTTTATTTTCAGCATGTGTGTGTGTTTTCAGAGCAGCGCAGCAGCTGTTGGCTCAGGCCTGTGAAACTCTCTCTCAGGCTGTGAGTCTGAGTCTTCAGCATGACCTTCCTCATCTTCTTCCTCAGGTCTGCACTGATCTGCTGGAGTGTCACGGTCAGTGTGACCCCGGCGCCAGCGGACAGTTCCTCGCCCTGCTGCAGGTACCTGTACAGAGGTATTTTACTTTCATTGACCTATTATTTAGCTTTTAATTCATATTTTGAATGACTTATTTTCGAATACAATTTCTATTTTCGCTTTAATTTAAAAGTATTTTAAAGCTGTGTAGTTTTTGTTCATTTTCATGCCAGTTTTAGTTATTTTAGTACATTAAATTAAACAATGAGAAATGTTGCCTTGTTATCTAGCTGTTTATATATATATATATATATATACATACATACATACATACATACACAGTATATTAGGGCTGGCAATCAATTAAGAAATGTAATCTAATTAATTAAATTAATCACTTATTAATCACACATCAAATTTGGCTGAGAAATGACCCAGCAAATATCATTTAAAGCCATTGCTGTGTTACATGAGAAAAGCATGAAATAGATATTACAGAAAGTAGTTTTAGAAAGATTTTTTTCTTAATCATTGTTTTTTTTTTGGTGAGCTATCCCTTTAATTTTTTTTTTTTATTAATATGGATTTTTTTTTCTTCAGATTTGTTATTAATATGTAAATATTAAATTATTTTTAAATTTAATTATACTCTAAATAAGAAACTAAAATTGCCAGTAGGTGGCAGTAAATGTCAATGAATAAGTCATTGAGTCATTCATTCGATTCGTTCAATTTTGATTCATTCAGAAATGATCTAAATGACTCTCTTTATGAATGGGCTATTGAATCATCGGTTCACCAAATTCATTCAAAACAGAGATTCATTCAGAAATTGTGTGTTCTGCTGTTTCACTGATAAACTGAACATTCACTGCAATGGTATGAGAGACTGAATGCTTTCAGCTGATTTCTATTGAACTGTCAGCAACTGAACTGCAGCTCAAATTATTTCAAATATAGTCAGTTAAGCTAAACTCGTTCATGATGCACAATGTTTCCATCTAACATGTATTTTGAGCTGCAGCTCATCATATTAATGGAGTGTTTCTCTAGTTAGCAGTAAACAGGTTTCTTCACCAGAATATGTTCTAGATTTGTGTTGGATGTTATCTTTGGAATGGAAATATGGATATTTTATTTGTAAACATCATGCCTTTTTTTTGCTTATTTCAGTTAATGTCATAAAACTAGCGAGCTGAGTCAGTAGTAGTGCTGGCAGTGTCGTTTAAACATGACTGAAGACGAGGAACAGACGAACCGATTCAATTGAGTGAGTCATTTACGCTGGAACCGCTCCGATTGATTCAAACTCGTGACTTCGATCATTCAGTTAAAGTGATTCACTGGCAAAAACCAGATCAAAAGAGCCATTCATTTTCGAATTTCGACATCGCTTGTGATGATTTTAAAAAGCACGTAGTGATGGTGAAACGAAGCTTTTCGAAACTCTGAACTATTTAACCATTGCGTCGTTTCGAAGCACTCCAATCGGATCGCGTATCGCGAATCATTTGATTCAGATTGGGACTTCGCCCCAATGGAAAGCATATTCCCACTGTCTGAATCGTTCCCTATCCCCTATGTAGTGCACTACAGAAAACACTAACTCTGTGAACAAGTGACCGATTTCAGCCGCAGATGATTCAGCGTGTATTTATAGTGTAGGGGGCGGGACGCTTCAGATTCTAGAGAGCATCTGATTGGACAGAAAGTTTGATGAGAAGCTGAAGTGCAGGGTGACGTCATCAAACCCGCTTATCCATATTGCCGGAAGTGAGAGACTGTAAGTTTTCAATGCTTATATCTTCTAAATGCGAATTCTGTCATTGTTTTGGAGCACACTAGCTTATAGATAACCTTAAGGCTAACACGTTTATACTAAAAGCCAAAATACTTCAATTTTGATTTCATGGGGACTTTAAATTTGTGGTTACCATGGTTTAATTGTAGTAACCATGTTTTTTTTGTTTGTTTGTTTTTTTCATGGTTAATTTTTGTAAAGGATGTGTTGCCGGGTTAACAAAACATGTAATAAATGTACACCTTAAGAGGACTCATAAGATGAATATAGAGATGCAGTTTTCACTGCTTTAGGGTTAACAGAGCTTTGGATAGTTTCCATGTACTCCATCTAGATCAGGGTTGGCGAACGTCGGTCCTGGAGAGCCGCAGCCCTGCAGAGTTTTGCTTCAACCCTAATCAAACACACCTGAACAAGCTAATCAAGGTCTGAGCGGTTACTAGGAAGCTACAGGCAGGTGAGTTTTAATTAGGGTTGGAGCTGAACTCTGCAGGGCTGCGGCTCTCCA
>NW_015540873.1:238442-250458 GCF_001515605.1 Sinocyclocheilus anshuiensis | reverse complement strand
ACCATTGCGTCGTTTCGAAGCACTCCATTCGTATCGCGTATCGCGAATCATTTGATTCAGATTGGGACTTCGCCCCAATGGAAAGCATATTCCCACTGCGTTCCCTATATCCATATTGCCGGAAGTGAGAGACTGTAAGTTTTCAATGCTTATATCTTCTAAATGCGAATTCTGTCATTGTTTTGGAGCACACTAGCTTATAGATAACCTTAAGGCTAACACGTTTATACTAAAAGCCAAAATACTTCAATTTTGATTTCATGGGGACTTTAAATTTGTGGTTACCATGGTTTAATTGTAGTAACCATGTTTTTTTTGTTTGTTTGTTTTTTTCATGGTTAATTTTTGTAAAGGATGTGTTGCCGGGTTAACAAAACATGTAATAAATGTACACCTTAAGAGGACTCATAAGATGAATATAGAGATGCAGTTTTCACTGCTTTAGGGTTAACAGAGCTTTGGATAGTTTCCATGTACTCCATCTAGATCAGGGTTGGCGAACGTCGGTCCTGGAGAGCCGCAGCCCTGCAGAGTTTTGCTTCAACCCTAATCAAACACACCTGAACAAGCTAATCAAGGTCTGAGCGGTTACTAGGAAGCTACAGGCAGGTGAGTTTTAATTAGGGTTGGAGCTGAACTCTGCAGGGCTGCGGCTCTCCAGGACCGGAGTTTGCCACCCCTGATCTAGATCAACTCTGAATAAAGAAAAGAGATTTAGAGCCACATTTATGTGAAATTTAGCGAGCAACACAAATTAAGTAAGTTATATTTTCCTATATTCTCAAACAATCCAAAGAAAACATCTTTAAAACAGAAAGGAAAGTCACTTACAGAATGAGATCGGATGAACATTAAAACAATCTAACATTGGCAAAACAAGTGAATGAATCTTCCTCAGAAGAGACTAAAACAACTCACTTCAGTGTCTGACTCATATTATAATCACGTCCAGAAGCTTTTTGTGAAATGTGGATGAACTCGTTAATCTGTTGCTTGACCTCTTTTGATTCAGAACAGTGTGGGTTCGCAAATCTTTTTTCAGAGGAGTGACAAAAACAACTCACTTCAATGTCTGACTTATTTATGTCCATAAGTTTTTTGTGAAATTTGGATGAAGTTATTAATCTGTGGTTTGAGCACTTCATATTTAAGGAGAGAACTATAGTTTCCAAAGTTGGACATCACTTATGATTTTCAAGCATGTAGAGTTTAGTAGAGACACAATGTTCCTACCAATATCAGCCACTATAGCAATCATTTTGATCAGACAATTATATGTCTGTAAATGTAGCCCTTGTTGTTGTAATAAAAAGCTTAAATATGTGAAAATGTGAATGAGATTTTCCGGGAGAACAGGTCTGTCAGAATATTATGCATGTCACTTTGTGCGTATGCTTGTTGACTTTTGCTGTGTACTAAAGTTTGATTTTGTGGTTGCCAGCATTCTACCGTAAAAAGTAGAGTAGCATCATTTTAAAGGGTTATTTTACCCCCCCAAAAAAGAAAATTCTGTCATTAGTTACTCACCCTCATGTCGTTCCAAACCCGTAAGATCTTCAACCACAATTGAAGATATTCTGACAGCTCTAGAGGGACGCCTCATGTGTCTGATCACACTTTCAGGCCTTCACTCACCTGACCATAAACCCAAACCAGCTGGGAATTCTGGGAGAAATGCCACCCAACTTCAAGATCCTGCTGCTCCAACACTCAGAGGACAGGGGGGATGGACTCAACTTTATTATAGAGATTTACAATCATGCATTTGACAGATGCTTTTATCCAAAGTGACTTACACTGCATTCAAGTTCATGCATTCCCTGGGAATCGAACTCATGACCTTGCTTGCCATGCTCTACATTCTATTATATTCTATTCTATCATTTATATAATTAGTTTGTATTACATTCTATTTGTTCTGTTCTACTCTGCTCTATTTATTATTTTCTATTCTTTATTTGTTCTGCTTTATTCTATTGTATTTTTCTGCTCTGTTCTGCTTGATTCTATTCTCATCTGCTCTGTTCTGTTGTATTGTATTTTTTTGTTCAGTTCTACTTTGTTCTATTCTATTTTACTCATTTTTTGTTCTATTCTATTCTCATCTGCTCTGTTCTGTTGTATTTTATTTGGTCTGTTCTAATCTGCGCTATTCTGTTTATTCTATTCTATTCTACTTTATTCCATTCTCATCTGCTCTGTTCTGTTGTATTTTATTTTATTTACTCTATTCTACTCTACTCTGCTCTATTCTATTCTGTTCTGTTCTTCCTGATTCCATTGTCATCTGCTCTGTTCCGTTGTGTTTCATTTTGTTCGCTCTGGTCAACTCTGCTCTAATCTAGTTGACGCTTTTCTACTCTACTCTACTCTACTCTACTCTACTCTACTCTACTCTATTCTACTGTTCTTTTCTACTTGATTCCATTCTCATCTGCTCTGTTCTGTTGAATTTTATTCACTCTTTTCTACTCTGCCTTAATTTATTTTAATCTTTTCTATTCTACTCTATTCTATTCTGTTCTATTCTCCTGTTCTGTTCTACTTGATTCCATTCTCATCTGCTCTGTTCTGTTTGTTTGTTTTTTTTGCTCTATTCTGTTTAGACTTTTCTTTTTTTATTCTATTATATTCTACTCTATTCTTCTGTTCTGTTCTACTTTATTGTATTCCCAACTGCTCTGTTCTCTTTTATTGTATTTTATTCTCTCTGTTTTACTTTTTTTGTTCTATTCCATTGTATTCTATTACAGTATATTCTATTGCATTCTTCTGTTTTTATATTGCTTTGTTCTACTCTGCTTTCCTCTTTTTTGCTCTTTTCTTTTCTATTATATTCTATTCTGCTCTTCTTTCTCATCTCATCTCATCTGTTCTGTTGGTTTTTTTTTTGTTTTGTTTGCTCTGTTCTACTCTGCTCTATTCTATTTTACTCTCTTCTGTTCAGGTTTATTCTGTTGCATCTATTACTCTGCTCTGCTCTCTGTTCCACTCTGTTCTAATTGTTTCTAGAATACATCACTGTGGCAGTTTATTGGGCTGTTTATTTTATTTTAAAAGCATTGAGGAACGTATGTCTCCTGCTGTTCCTGTGCTGCCCACAAGGTGTGTGTGTGTGTGTGTGTGTGTGTGTGTGTGTGTGTGGTCAGATCTGTGATCAGATTCAGTGGATTCTCAGTGGCAGTAAAACTCGACTAAATCTGCTCATTCTGTCAGCACCATCTGTGCTGCACTCACACACACACACACACACAGCAGCTGTGTGTAACTCACGTCTGTTCTGTTATTGTGTAGTTCCGCGCTTTACGCTGGCCTGTATGAGAAGGCTAAAGCTGCAGAGACTCAGAAAGGAAAGAGCGTGTCAGGTACGACTCACGTTTACATTTAATCTTCCTTTACCACTGTTTTTCTTTATTTTTTTCCTTTCTTTGCAGACACAGCTTTAGTTTTTGAGTGAATCTCATTTAAAAAATAATAAAAATAAACAGGTTTAGGTCACATTTCTCCCCAATAATAATAACAATAATAATAGGGTTAATAAATTATATTTTGCGTAAATGAAATGAAGCCTTTTTTTTTTTTTTGTAACATTAGACTTTGGCTTTCTGTTTTCATGACTGATCCATGGCTGTTGTCTATTTTCATGACAATTATTTGACCTAGAATTATGACCTAGAAAAAGATGCAAATAAAAGTCCAGTCATTGCACTGTTGCACCCAAAAACATTTAATGAGCTCAACAAAACATATATGATGTTTTAAAGGTCACCTAATATGCTAAATCCACTTTTACATGGTGTTTGGACATAAATGTGTGCTGGCAGTGTGAACACAACCACCCTACAATGATAAAAATCCACCCACTTGGGGTTTTAATCCCCAATAAACCAAATCAGTCTCATTAGACATGCCGTTTTGATTCTCTGAGCAGTGTGACGTCACATTGTTTAGGCCCCGCCCACAGCTGCTGACTGACACCACCGTATTATCAGAGACTCCGCCCTGAGTGAGCCGCACACAATCCGCCTATTTTATTTATTGTTTGGCTCATATTAACAGCGTAGACAGCAGTAGGTACAGCCTATTACACTGCTGTTGTTTAATACACAGATCAAATATAAACATGCGATTTCTTTCCCAGCTGCTTATGTTCACAGACTGTTGTGTTTATGTAACATATGTGTGTTTTTCACATAACCTTGTGTGTATTTGACAGTTTAAGTGCAATAAGACATGAAAGAGAGCTTAGTTTAGTGCGCACATGCCATGTGACAGCTGATTCCTGTGCGCTAAGAAAACACTATATGCAGAAGTTTAAACTGATATGGCTTTAAAATACATGATTTCAGCACGATATACACAATAATCAAAACCAAACAGATGTTTGTTTTTTTATCAGAGTATCTGATGTACGGGCTGTAAAGGCTCCGCCCTATTCTGGAAAAGGGGGTGGGGAGCAGCAGCTCATTTGCATTTAAAGATACAGGCACGAAAACAGTGTGTTTCTGCTTCCACTCAAAATAGGCATTTTCAAAATGATATAATAAATGATCTGTGGAGTATTTTGAGCTGAAACTTCACAGACACATTCTGGGGACACCTGAGACTTATATTACATCTTGTAAAAAGGGGCATAATATGTACCCTTTAAGGTGCATGCTCTTCATTGACTTCTCTTCACATGCTCTTCATCTAATTTTTTTCCACTTTTCTATGATCCACACTACTGTACAAAAGTTTGGGTTTGGTAAGATTTTTAATATTTCGAAATAGAAATCTTTTGTGTCATTATAAATGTCTTTACTGTCACTTTTGATCAATTTAATGCATCCTTTATGAATCAAAGTATTGATTTCTTCCAAAGGTCTTACTGACTTGAGCTTGAGAACTATTTTGATTGTGCACCTATAATTTTTTTATTATTTCAGATGTGCCTGAAAGAGTTACGCCGCTGTAGACAGAACCGAGTGCAAGTAAGACACGCTGCAGTGAGAAAATTAAATCTGAAGAGCGTCGTTCAGTATCACAGCGGTCTATTTCGCTCTCTTTATAAAGGAAGATAAAGATGGAAAGCTGGATGATTGTTTCAGAGCTCTGCTTGAGGAAATGGAAAGCTACCTGCACCCTGTTCTCTCACAGCTTGACTTTTCATGCTTTAGGTACCAAAGCACACAAGCACAATCTGACGATTCACATATGCACAAGTTTATCAGGTGTTTGTAGCGGTAACAAGTTAAAGGGGTGGCTCAGTGGTTTTTTTCTAAGCTTGATTGTGTTTATGGGGTGCGGTATAACGTGTTAATGCTTCGTTTTTTTTAAAAACGCATTATTTTTTTTTACATAATTTACCTTTATTCCACACTGCTCTGTCCCTTTTCTGAGAAACACGCGGATCATTTCCTTCTTTTATGAAGCCCCGCCCTCAGAAATAGGTGATGGGCTCTGATTGGTTAGCTAGCCCAGTGTGTTGTGATTGGCTAAACCTCCTCTAGTGATGAGAACGCTGCTTTAGAACATTGATTTTGAATCTTGTGAATCCATTAGAATCGCGATTCATATATGAATAGATTTTTACATGCACCTCTAGTTTTCGCTTCCTCTTCTCTAAAGCTGCGCAGCATGGCCCTGCCCCTTTTGCTGCATGTTCCCGAGGGCGGGGTTTATCTGGGTTTGTGATGTCACAAACCCGGGAAGTAACTTGTTGTAGTCTCTAGCAGCCATTTTTGTAGGCACTAAACTGCCAGAATTTTAAAAGACGATATCTCCGTTTGCATTGAACTTTCAGCTTCGTAACGTTGCAGATATTGTTTATGCTCAAACAGCAACATTACACACTAACTAACATTAAAAAAGTGAAATAGCAATGAACCACCCCTTTAATGCACCTGTGAGTGTGGCTGTTGCACCAGTTTTAACTCACGAGCACGTCTCTCTCGTCTGCGCTCATCTTCTCTCTCATTTCCTCTTCTGTCTTATCGCAGCATTCGCTCTCCATTCATCTCCACCACATCGGCTCAAAGACAAGGACGAGAAAACTGCTGATAAACCTCTACTGCTGGGTACAAAACACCCACAAACTCTGACCAGAGAAATATGACGAGAATGGAGATTACAAATGGTGTATTAACTGTTTTCAACATTGATAATAATCAGAAATGTTTCTCGAGCAGCAAATCAGCATATTAGAATGATTTCTGAAGATCATGTGACACTGAAGACTGGAGTAATGATGCTGAAAATACAGCTTTGATCACAGAAATAAATTATATTTTAACAGATATTCACATAGAAAACAGCTGTTTGAAATTATAATAATATTTAACAATTTTACTGTATTTATAGATTTTTATTCAATTTAGTTTATAATTATTATTGTTTTATTTTATAATATTTTTTTTATTTTGGTAAGCATAAATCAAAAACATTAAAAAAATCGTATTTTTGTCTTACTTAAACTTCAAACTTTTGAACACCAGTGTATTTTATTTTTAGAAGAGCTCGGGTCAAAGACGAGGCGTCCCATTTTGGTGTCTGAATCAAATTACATTTACAAAAGTGTTTTTATATGCATAAGAAGCATATTAAATGCAAGTAAAGTGTCTACTTTAATGTTTACTTGAATGTTTTTTTTTTAATTAAATGTCAAAATACGGGTGAAATAATGTTCATCATCATTGAGCGTAACAGATATATTTATATAAAAATGAATATATTGCTATGAGTTTGTATTGATGTGTGCACAGAAGCAGATGTTTGATATGGAGATCAAACCTAGCATCTGATGTGCTTTTTATGGGCTGAAATATTGATCAGATTTACAGCCGCGCGTATGAGATCAAGCCCATCTTTAGCATGTCAAAACATGTAGATCCAGCCATGAGCTCAAACACACTCAGAAGCTAACTTCATCTTAATCAATTCACTGCATCATTTATAGACCTTCATTTAATTTCTGATGCACTTTAATGCTGTAATGGAGCCTAAAAGGTGATTCAAACCCTGTACGGGTCTGATTCATGAATCACAAACCATGCAAAATCTCAGGTTCCTCCAGCGGAGAATGTGTCTATAAGATGTCAGATAAATGACTAGTTCATTATTAGAGCTGCGAGAAAAATCAATTCTCCAGTGCATTTATGTTCAACGATTCTAAATCGATTTGAGCATAGTTTTTAAGTTCGTTTTTTTCGCAAATGCATGATTAAATTGTGCACACATAAACATACGAAACCATCAAATAAGTATATAAACTTGCATATGGTTTCATGGGGCAATGGCAGGCTTCATTGCACAGGATATTCAATGTCTATGATGTCACAAGTGAGAATAAAACAGCGATATTCCAGAAAAAATAGAAAAATCCTTCATTGTGTCTGGCTAAATTTCAGATACTTAAAGCATTCTCAGATATGAAAGCACTTTTCGCTTTTTTGATTGTTTCTTTGTTTCCCTTAAATACTGTATATTCGCTTGAATGTTTTGGAGCTATATTTAGTTAATAATTCTTAACATACAATCGTTTTGATATATTATTAATTTGTAATTATTTTAAAAAGTACTTAAATGTAATTTAATAAAAATATTAATTTAGTAATTTAAATATATTAAAAAAAAAATATATATATATATATATATATATATATAAAAATATGAATCGCGATTCTATCTTCTGCCGATTCGCATCGATACACAAATTTCAAAAATCAGTTTTCTAAAATGTTACATTTCTTTGACTTCACTGTACTACTTAAACTAGTTATTGGCACGTTAGAGTGTTAGAGAGAGAAAAAGGACTCAATGCAGTGCTGGCGCTGACGGACATGCAGCCGAAGTGAATTGAATTGAATTCAGTTCTCTTTCACAGCTTATTGCACTTAAACGGTCAAATGCACACAATTATGTCAAAATGCACAGTCTGTTATGTCATACGTGAATGTAAATGGTTCAGACGGAGCAAATCGGATGTGTAACAGTATATTAGATCCGTGCATTCGTTCTTAAAGGAACAGTAGACTAATAAACTGTTGCCGTCTGTAACATTAATGTTAATAAAACAAACAAACAAACGTAATCACTTTTCTATCTTTATTATGAATCAATTTATATGTAATTCATACAGTGAACACTATGTAGTGTTTTATTTGTATATTTCTGAAGTATTAAACCTAGGCTACTGTACCTGAAAAACTTATTAATTTGTATATATTTGTTCTATTTTATTTGTCCTTCTGTTTATTTATTTTATTTACCAGTTTTAAATGCAAAAGGTTAAATTCTTGGGTCACACTTTATTTTAAGGTCCAATTCTCACTATTAACAAACCATTAACTATGACTTTTGCCTCAAACTCCTAATTTGCTGCTTATTAATAGTTAGTTAGGTAGTTGTTAGGTTTAGGTATTGGGTCGGATTAGAGATGTAGAATATGTGCTTTATAAACAGCCAATATGTTAATAATAGGCATTACAGACGACTGCTACTCGTGTGTGTAATGATTGCAGTCAGCTTAAATGACATCTGTTTGACTAAAATGGGAAGAAAAAAACAATAAATTTGAAGGTTTACATTTAATTCAGTGGGATTTTTTTCTTCAAGACCTATTAAACTGTCTACTGTAGTCAAATAGGAGCTAGGCCTGATAAAATTTTTTTTTGCAAACCCCCTTGATCCCCTTTCCAAAAAAAAAAAAAAAGAATAAATAAATAAACAAATAAAATACATACATACACAAACAAATAAATAAAATAAGGTTTAAGTTTGTTTGTAGGACTACATAATTTGGCCACAAGTTTGTGACTGTATATCAAATTGGCTATAATAATAATTTGCTAAATAAAAATATAAAGTAAACAAAAAAATTTATTTACAATAGTGTGTGTGTGTGTGTGTGTGTATATATATATATATATATATATATATAAAAATATGAATCGCGATTCTATCTTCTGCCGATTCGCATCGATACACAAATTTCAAAAATCAGTTTTCTAAAATGTTACATTTCTTTGACTTCACTGTACTACTTAAACTAGTTATTGGCACGTTAGAGTGTTAGAGAGAGAAAAAGGACTCAATGCAGTGCTGGCGCTGACGGACATGCAGCCGAAGTGAATTGAATTGAATTCAGTTCTCTTTCACAGCTTATTGCACTTAAACGGTCAAATGCACACAATTATGTCAAAATGCACAGTCTGTTATGTCATACGTGAATGTAAATGGTTCAGACGGAGCAAATCGGATGTGTAACAGTATATTAGATCCGTGCATTCGTTCTTAAAGGAACAGTAGACTAATAAACTGTTGCCGTAACATTAATCTTAAATCTAAAAACAAACATAATCACTTTTGCATCTTTATTATGAATCCGTTTATATGTAATTCACACAGTGAACACTATATAGTGTTTTATTTTTATAATTGATTATTCAATTTCAAGTATTTCAAAAGACGTTAAAACCTAGGCTACTGGACTTAAACGTAACGTATATTTTTTCTATTGTATTTGTTATTTTTATTTTATTTACCAGTTATTTATATGGTCACACTTTATTTTAAGCTCCAATTCTCGCTATTAACAAACCACTAACTATGACGTTTGCCTCAATAAACTCCTAATTTGCTGCTTATTAATAGTTAGTTAGGTAGTTGTTAGGTTTAGGTATTGGGTCGGATTAGAGATGTAGAATATGTGCTTTATAAACAGCCAATATGTTAATAATAGGCATTACAGACGACTGCTACTCGTGTGTGTAATGATTGCAGTCAGCTTAAATGACATCTGTTTGACTAAAATGGGAAGAAAAAAACAATAAATTTGAAGGTTTACATTTAATTCAGTGGGATTTTTTTCTTCAAGACCTATTAAACTGTCTACTGTAGTCAAATAGGAGCTAGAAAACGGTAAACTAGAACTTTACGGTAAACTTGAAATTTGATTCAAAATTGTGAATCGATTTTTAATCGAATCGTCACGTCAAGAATCAAACTGAATGGTGAGAAAAGATTCCCACCTCTAATACTCACAGTCGTAAACTCATTGTTTAGTAAGGAAACATACATCCAGAGGTATTTCTGTAGCAGTTTAATCCGTTTCATTCACGTAAAACCACATGCTAATAGAAATGCTCTGTCAGGATTTACGACCTGTAATCTCTTTAAAATCCAAATGCGCCGTTGCATTCGGGACATGTTTTACATTTTTATCACATCAAATTTGCCTAATTTATTCATTTTCAACCCATGCTTGGCTATTTCATGTAAATTGGCAAATTAAAAACTAAACGGTCCGACACTCGAAGGCTTTCTGAGCGCTATTTCCCGTCGAGGGCCATTTCCATACGCCGCTGATGGGATTAAAGGAAGGGACGGTTTGAAGTGCCTTGAAACACGCAGCGTTATTCTATGTGGTGACGTAATTTCAACTGAAACAGGAAGAGAGGGCGGGACATATCGAGCAGACCCACCCCCTTTTTAAATTAGCCAATAGCGTTTTGTTTATATCTGCACGGGTCAGAGCCGTTGAGCTCGGTAAAGCCGCATTTGACAGCCACAGTCTAATAGATTACCCCCTAGATTAAATATGAAACTCTTAGTAAAACAAAATAGTGGTTTTAAAAGTGTTTAATATATGCCGACTGGCGCATATGATCCGCTCCGTGCGATCGCGTCTCTGGACCGGAGCCAAAGTCCGGATCAGACTGTGTGCGCTACAGTGGTTCGTGTCAAACAGCGTGAAACCAGACCTCATTTGACCAATCGAAAGCATATTTACACTATCTGAATCGTTCCCTATCGCCTACATTGTACACTATGTGCCACTCACTGTACAAGAAATACTACACTGTGAACAAGCGACCGATCTCAGCCACAGCTTCAGCGTCTATTTATAGTGTAGGGGGCGGGGCTTCGGATTCTAGAGAGCGTTTGATTGGTCAGAAGATTTGATGAGAAGCTGAAGTACGATGTGACGTCCAAAAAATCGTTGAGCCGTTTTGGCGGAAGTGACTAACTGCAAGCTTTGAATGCTTATATCTTCTAAATCTGCCTTATAGATAACCTTAAGACTAACATATTGATACTAACACCCACAAAACTTTAATTTTGATTTCATGGGGAGCTGAAGTACACCAGAACACTTCAGACACACTTCACATGTCTCTGGATGAAGAATCACAGCAGCACAAACTAAAGATTCGGCAGAACTGGGTTTGTTTTACAGCACAAACTAAACACTTGAACGTTTGAAGGTCGGATCAGGATGTTTACTTTCCAGTGTACACCATTGTAGCCAAAAACACTGTTCAGAAGAATCGGATTGGATCAAATCTTCAAAATTAGTTAAAAAAAAAAAAAAAAAAGGATTCTGAAATTGGATTAGATCACATAATCCAGTTTTGATTTTGATCTGGATCCAACATAATCTAAAAACGTTTTAATAGGATTGGGATTCCTTTGATCCCAAAATGCAGGATTATTCTGAAGGGTGGATTTCAGGAACAAAAGATTTTAGAAATGTTATATTCATATGAATACATTATATATACAGTATTTTTTACTGCATAAAAACATTTTAAAAGAGGTTGTCCCTGAAATCCATGTATAATCATTACTTTTAATATTTAAATATGATCAAAACAGTAATATTCATATTTTATTATTTATATGATTTGTAAACAAAACAAATCACTTTTATATTTTCTGTTTCAATTTAATATTAGTCATTTGTCTTCTGTTTCCATATATATATATATATATATATATATATATATATATATATACTATGTTAAATGGATAGTTCACAAAAAAAATCTACCATCATTTACTCATACTCAAGTTGTTCTAAACCAATATGAGTATCTTTCTTTTGTTAAACACAAAATAACATATTTTTGAATTTGAAGATTTTTTGTAACCAGACAGTTGCTGTTAATCATTGACTTCCATGACTTGGGAAAAAATACTATGGAAGTCAATGGCCACCAGCAACTTTTTGAGTACCAAAATTTATATCATCTTC
>NW_015540873.1:231623-237544 GCF_001515605.1 Sinocyclocheilus anshuiensis | reverse complement strand
TTTGTGTATATATATATATATATATATATATATATATATATATATCATATGTTAATATTGATCTTTTAAGCCTTTTCAGTATAGTAAAATTAAATTGTGTTATAAAAAAAAGTTTTTGTCTCCATAAAATAATCTACCAAACAGCTGTTAATATCAAACAAAATTTGATTATTCTGATCCCAGCAGAAGGGTGGATTTCAGGAACAAAAATGTAATAAAACTTAAAAACTGGTCCTGTAGTATATCCCCAAATCCCCAAACAGCTGTCAATATCAAACAAAACTATTATTTTTAATTTAAATTTTTTTTTTGTTTTGTTTTTTAAATCACTGATTGTAAACTGCATTGGCACAATCATCAGAGATGGAGCAGTCTGAAGTAGTTATGTGTGTAAATGCAATGCAAAACATTGGCTTTTTTTCCAACTCATTTCCATCAGCATGTCCCTTTAGGGGCTCCGTAGAGCACTCGTAATCCAGATTTGGAAATCTGAAAAAGTCAGGGTGATCCAATCCAATTTTGCTTTGAAAAACCAGAACCAAAAATATGATGGATCATATATATATATATATATATATATATAATCGCAAAACATGGGATTTCCAAATCCAGATCATTCTGATCCAGATTAAACTAGGCCCGGCTGATTCAAACACATTTAGACTTCAGACTTGTTAAAGAAGAGGACAGAAAGTGACAAGAAAGGAACTGTAACAGCAGCATTGAGGACAGAGATGAATCTGTCACTGGTGCATTGTGGGTGTTGAGCTCAACATGACTGATGGGCCTCGCGGGACACGTTTATCTTCTGCTTTACCGTCTGACAGGCGAACCACACACTCAGAACATCTCCGAGCCGCCTGTCGTCACACGTCGCACACATTTACAACGTCCGAGACAGAAACCAGGCTGAAAATAGCCACACACACGGAATAATTAGGCCACGCTCTACAAGTAGGTCCTGATATGTGGAGCAGCGGGAGCCTCATGGAGTGAGATTTGGGTCGAGACACAGAAGGGGATTTTACTAAACTGCTTTTATTTATTACTGTTACAGTGTCGGGAATGTCCGTCGCTACTGAAACAGAACAGCAAGCGTCGTCTGCTCGCGTGTATTTGCTGCTCGTTCTCTGAAATCAGTGAATTGTATTTATATTGCATTGATTTGATTTCTATTGATCGAACCCTAAATGAGTGTGATAATTTCACACTGGAAATTGTTATACAGTGCATATAATTAAAATAGATAATCAATCAGGGCTATTATAGTTAGCTAAAACTGAAACTTAAATTAAAACCATTAAAAAAAAACATGCAATAAATTTAATGTTACCTGAAATAAAATATTTAAAACTTTTTTTTCAACTAGTTTCAAAGATAACATTTCTCATTTTAATGTAGTATAACTTGATATACTAAAATAACTAAAACTGATTAATATATATATATATATATATATACATATAGACATACATATATATATTACTGTACATACATACACACACACACACACTCAGCTAAACACTAAAAACAACTTTAACTCACTCTGTGAACAGCTTCTTAAATATATGTGTGTGTGTGTGTATATATATATATATAACAAATCATATAAATAATAAAAGTAATGTTTTGTGTGATATCTAAATTAATACTTGTTCTGGACAATAAAAGTAATAAAAAAGTAAAAAGAAAAGATTCTGAAAGCTTTGAAGGAAATCCCATAATAATTTAATATGGCTTTACACTAGTAACAATAAATAGGGTATTTTATTATACAATATGATTAATTTCATATTTTTAAATGATGGTTTCGTTATAAATATGGTGATTATCTCTAAGGTATTAACCATCTGAATCTAACCATGTCTACAAATGGAAAAGTCAGCCAGATATTTATTATCATGGCAATTATTGTGTCTTTAACAGCAGGGGCGCTTTTTACCTCAAATACCACACTTTTACATATTCTTCACTTATAGAAAAAAACTGTAGATTATCTTGAACAAAACTGAAAATCTTTACTTTGTCTCAAAATGAATTTTGGTCATTTTAAAGATTTTCGTTTGCTACATAAATCTATAAACGTTTTTTACATTTTAAAGATTTTCGTTTGCTACATAAATCTATAAACGTTTTTTAAATTTTAAAGATTTAAAAAAAAAAAAAAAGTGCTGCGGTGAGTGTTTGTGCCAACACGCATTATAATTGAAATAAAATATAAATATCCTGTAATATTTCTCTTAATGCTGCGACTCACATTCAGGATGTGTTGGGGTTGAATATCAGTGCAGTGTCTAATAATGGCCTTAGCAAATATTATTCTCATAACATACTTAGAATGACAAGCCTCTGTTATATACAGTGTTGAGGGTAACGCATTACAAGTAACGTGAGTTATGTAATCAGATTACTTTTTTTAAGTAACTAGTAAAGTAACGCATTACTTTTAAAAGTAACTTTCCCCAACACTGGTTAGAAGCATGTTCTCACATGCAGTTTATGTGTTGTTAGAAAGATCAGCATTATTTCTCAGTTTCTCAGCTCTTGCTTTACTCAGACGGTCTGTGACACAGATGTTGATCATTACAGATGCTGAACGTCTGTGAAAGGAATTTGAATATTTAATGAGAAGGTTATGCCCCACTTCTTCAGACCTCGGCACTAAAATTGCATATGCAAATGATTGCACTTTTATTTTTCGGACTGACTTTTTGCAGTCATTTTTCAGGGTGTATAATATCACTTTAGTGTGTTCACGCTCATATGAAAGTGAGAAGACACATTATCATGTGGGACGGTCATTAGCATAATCTGAACATTCATATTTTAGCATAATGTCAGAAAGACTTACTACTTACTAAAGGAGCTATTTGTTATTTTACACCATATTGTGCATTAAATATTGAGCATACAATGAGGAGATTTAATTTTCCTTCTTCACCAGTCACTATTTAAGTGTCAGTATTTCTCTATCGTTTCATTCTTCCTCTGTCATTGTAGTTTTTGATGATTTTTCCTTCTGTTTACATTGATTTGAGTATTCAGTCGTCATATTGGCCGCCATTGACTTTGAAGAAAATCGGTCTCTTGCAAATGATCGTCAGGCTGATTATTGCAACAGTGACACCTACTGGTCATAAACTTAAAAAAGGGAAGATTTTCCAATCTTAGAAAATGCACTGAGAAAAAAAAATGGTGTAGAAACAATTTTGACTCAGAAATTGCTAGTAAATTTCACAAACTATTAGAGAGAAACGGCGAGTAACACTGAAATGAAACGTGAAATTTTAAAGTAGAAAAACTGAAATAGTATTTTCTTGTAAAATGCCGCCTACTGGTCAACAGTTATTAATTAATGTTTCATTCTTTGGGTAATGCTTAAAGGAATAGCTCAGTCAAAACTGAAAATATCCTCATTTGCTGAGACAGTGATGCAATGCTACATTTCTACAAACCTGATGAAGAAACAAACTCATCTACATCTCACATGACCTGAGGGTGAGTAAAAGTCTGAAGTGTTCTTGTAATACAGTGAAGTGTTTGCCTCTGGATTTGCAGCTATAATTTGTTCCAGATGTTTCCAAATGAATGACTTGCACATTTTCTGATTGCACGTTCGCTCTAATGCGCCCTGATTAAAATGATGAAGCGATAACATGCACCTTGTTATTATCCGATTAAACGGTTTACACGTCTGAGTTTCCTTACAGTGATGAGCAGCTCAAAGAAATTCATACTTTACTGCAAAACTGTAACCTGTTTACGTGGCTTTTGCTGGAGGCAGATGACTCGTTAAATTCACATTACAGAAGTACAAGCAAACGCAGGCGTCGATATTAAATGTCACTGGCCTTTTCAGGCAGAGTTTGGCACGGCATTCATTTCCAGTTTTAATAATCTTTCTCGTTGTCGACAGTTGAAAGTGACAATAAAAAGGAGGCCAAAGGTGGCAGAGGAGTGGCGATCAAAGCGGCGAGTCTCTAAAAGAGTCTGGCGGCTGCTGATAGAGATGCAGCATTGCTTTAGCGGCCTTCACACGTTCAGAGGTTTAATTTCTCCATCCTTCCCTTTTAACCAGGCCTCTTTCGGTCAATATATAATGTGTTTTCACTGAGGACGCCGTCTGACATTCTCTTGAGTTTCACCTTTAAGGATGCACTTTCTTCTGCAGGTCCCAGTGGACACACACAAGTTCAGATGTATCCTTCGCTTTAAACTACATAAATTTTCCATCTCACGAGCGTCTGTGATGTGTGTGAAATGTCAGCGCAGTCATTGCCGTTTCGGACTGTTTCATTGCATTAGCTGCTGGCAGAGTGACTGAACATGGTTAATAGTTTGGAGAAATGCAAGCAGATAAACATCACATTTTCATTTTTGGGTGAACTATCCCTTTAACACAGGCTTCGAGATGTAGATGATGACGGAAAGAATAATTTCAGAAAGAAATTTGAACTGCATTTTGCTTCTATAATGTGACATTTCTGAGTGAATGTTTAATGCAAAAAAAAAGCAATGAGATTTTATGAAGACAAAAGATGCACTGATGAATCGTTCACAATAAGATCTAAATTTGAGATCAGAAAGAAGAAATTAATACTTTTATTCATCAAGGATGCATTGAAGAGACGGTAAAGACGTTTATAATGTTACAAAACAACACGTGCTGTTCTTTTGAACTTTTTTATTCATCTGTGAATCCTAAAAAAATTAAATGTATCAGTTTCCACAAAAATATTGTGCAGCACGACTGTGTTCAACATTGATAATAATCAGAAATGTTTCTTGAGCAGAAAATCAGCATATTAGAATGATTTCTGAAGATCATGTGACACTGAAGACTGGAGTAATGATGCTGAAAATTCAGCTGCGCATCACAGAAATACATTACAGTTTAACAGATATTCACATAGAAAACAGCTGTTTTAAATAGTAATAATATTTCACATTTTTTACTGTATTTTTGATCAAATAAAGCAGCCTCGGTGAGCAGAAGAGACTCTTTCAAAACCATTACAAACTTGCCGACCCCAAACTTTTCTGTCTTTCAGTTGCATAAACTGCTTTGATCTAATTTCATTCTGTAAGACTAGTCATAACCTCTTTAATCAGCTGCAAAAAAACTTAATCTGGTCTAATTTGAGACATCATTTATTTTTATTTTTTTTTTTTATGATAGTTTTCGGACATGCACACTTTTAACATAATGCTATAATAACATAATGTTTATGCAAGTGCTTTTCAGAGCTTTCATTCATTCTCCTGCATATTCAGACTTGGTGTGTCGATCACTGTTGTGATTGTATTGTATGGAAAAAGTAGCTTTCTTACAAAAAATTTTCACAAAATCTCAGAGAAGTTTATAGGAGCTGGTTTTTATCTTGAGTATTAATGTATGAAAGTGATGCTCCTCTCTCAGTCAACATTTCCGGTACCAGTGTGATTTCACTATCACTGATAAATAAATATGATGCATTTTTGCTTTTGAGAATCATTTTTGCGGTGAAGAAGTCTTGAGTTCTCCATTAATCAGCAGAAAGTCACCACAAACACATGATTCCTGTCTGAATCTGAGCCATTCTCGGCCTGTTTTCACATGTTTGACATTATTTGATGCCTAATCCTGATTTATGGCCAGAGACTAAAGAAAATGCAAACAGCCACAGAAAATCACAGATTTTGTGGGGGGAAAAAAGCTTATTTTGCAAAATTGATTTGGCATTAAATGGAGTATTTAAAGTATTTTTCCACTCCTTTGCAATTTGTAAGTTAAATGATACATTTTGAAAACTTTTTTGTCATTAAAACAAACCCATTTTGATAACTGCATTAAGGCTTGAGTTCAAAGATATCAATAAAAAATGAAATGTTATGTGTGTGTGTGTGTGTGTGTGTGTGTGTGTGTGTGTGTGTGTGTGTGT
>NW_015540873.1:225541-231598 GCF_001515605.1 Sinocyclocheilus anshuiensis | reverse complement strand
TGTGTGTGTGTGTGTGAGTGTGTGTGAGTGTGTGTGAGTGTGTGTGAGTGTGAGTGAGTGTGTGTGTGTGTGTGTGTGTGTGTGTGTGTGTGTGTGAGAGAGAGAGAGTGTGTGTGTGTGTGTGTGTGTGTGAGAGAGAGAGAGAGTGTGAGTGTGTGTGTGTAATTAATTTTTTTTATTGATATCTTTGAACTCAGCATAATCAAAATAGTTAATATAGGCCTTTTTTGCATATTAGCATATTTATTTATTGATTTATTTTTGCAGGGCTGTGTTATTAGACAAAAATAAATTTTTTGATTTTGATTTAAATGCAAAATAACCATTGAATTAAATATGCAACATGATGAGGTCATGTGACAGCAATGTTTGTTTTTGTTTTTGTTTTCTAAATAGAAGCTAGTGTTTTCTGCACAGTATTGAGTAATAATATTAGCTATAGCATTGAGTTATGGTATTGCGCTCTCAGCGCTTTCAGAGTTTTCAGGCTGTTAAAATGAGGAAGAGACAATGTGATCAAAATATATTTAGGAAGCTCACACAGATCTGTCCTGCTGCCTCACATGATTGCTTTATTTAACATGCTCTTTGATCTCAGCAGCATATGTTGCGTTGAACTGTACATGGAGTCATTTTAGAACGATAAATACTGTAAGATCTGCGTTTACACGCCGCTCTGGTCTCTCATTGCCTGCCGCTTCAAAAGCTTTGAAGCTTCTTTCAAGTGTTCAGATTTAGCTACAATACTCATAATGTCACATAAATTGAGATAAAATTCAGATCAATATGATTTATTGGTCTGGGAATGTATTCTAATGGAGGATGAGCCCTGTCCCATCAGTCATCTGTCACAGACCGGCTCAAATCAATCACACTGCTTCATTATCTTCCTCTTTACTGTACATGATGATTCTGGAGCTCTTTAGCATTAAAGGAATAGTTCACCCAAAAATGAAAATGTGCTGAAAACATCCTCACCCTCAGGATCATCCGAGATTAGGATGAGTTTGTTTCTTCATCAGGTTTGGAGAGATGTAGCATTGCATCCGTGTCTCAGCAATGGATGCTCTGCAGTGAATGGGTGCCGTCAGAATGAGAGTCCAAACAGCTGATAAAAACATCACAATAATCCACAAGTAATCCACAGCACTCCAGTCCATCAGTTAACATCTGGAGAAGACAAAAGCTGAAACAAATCCAGCATTAACACGATTTTAACTAAAACACGAGTCCATAATCCATAATAATCCATGATTAAGCATGGCATTAAGCTAGTGTGCCACTGTGTTTTCTATGTTTCTGGCAGGTTTCAGTGTTTTACATGCATGTGAGTTTATTATCTTAATCTGTCCATTCATCATGCTTTTCCATCCATAATCACTGTCATCCATCATCCTTCATCACTGCGTTCTTGTTCTTGTTGTTATTAGAGGGGGTTTATTGTCCTGTTAGAACTGAACATGACTTTATAATACATATTTTTATGCAAAATGTTGGATATTGCATAAAACTGTCTCACACAATTGCATTTAATTCGGTACTTTGTGCTATAGTTAATGAAAACGTCAACAGACCTGATGATGTTAGAGTAAAGCAACGTGATGGTGATGAAGAAAATGTCAAATATAAATATAATTGATTCAATACAGAGTTGGACATTATTATGCTGTGTAAAAATAATTTTGAGAAATTATTATTGATATGAACATACCAATTTGAATAACATATATATTTTTAAATATATACATTTTACAAAAGTACCAATAAAATGTTTTAAAGTTTTATAACTTTAAAAATGTTTTTGTGTGTGTGTATTTTTACACAGTATGCTTATGTCAAGCTCTACTGGAATCAATTTTGTGTCTTTCTTATGCTTCATGTCAGGAATATTACAGAATGCATACTGTAGAGTCGTTTACTCATGACCAGCAGGAATCACATGGATTTTGCTTTTAAAATAATCTGTTAGATTTATTGATTTGTACTTTATTGATCTCTTGAGGGTGATTGAGACCTCTAATTGAAGATGCTGTCATCTATTTTGCCTTTACTAATTTAATACCAAATTTGTCAATGCAAATTGTATTATCAGTAGGGTTGTTAGAGTTAACTTAAACTAAAACCATAAAGAAATACAAAAAAATAAGAATTAAAAAAAAAAAAAAAATAAAGCCATAAGTGTGTGTGTGTGTGCGTGCGTGCGTGCGTGCGTGCGTGCGTGCGTGTTTGTTTGTCTTTTATATTTTATTTAATATTTATTATGTTTCAAGCAATGACATTTTTTTTTTTTTTTTTTATATGGTTTTAGTTTTAGTATAGCAACCCTAATAAATAAATGTTCACTCGACAGATTCTGCACAGGGCCGGATTAAAGGTATGTGCATTTGCATCAAATCTAGATCATGCAGGGACAGATAAATGTTTTCAGATAGCAGTAAATGTGACAAATGCAAATTTGAAATACATACATTCATGAACATTTTAAACATGCTGTATTACAGTAAAATGTAAATTATTGGGATCTGAATGAGCGTTTTAACATTTAGGGTTAACCATAAAAATCATTGGCAAAAAGTGTCCCAAATCTCCTGAATTACATTACATGACATTACATGTATGCATTTGGGAGATGCTTTTATCCAAATGCTCATTTAATTTTTTTTGTTAAAGTTTTAGCTATTTAGTTTTTTTTTGTTTTTGTCGGTTTTAGTTACGCTAAATAAAAATGAGAAATGTTGCCTTGGCAACTAACTGAAATAAAATACATTTGTAATAATTCAGTTTATTTTATTACAAGCACATTCCTCATTTTAATTTAGTTTTACTAAAATAACTAAAAACTAAAATAATAAACTATATAGACATAAACAACTATATAAAACATCTAAAAACACCAAAAAAAATTACTAACAAAAAATTAAAATGACGACACAAATTTAAAAAAAAAATAAAAACTGATTCAAAATATTAATAAAAACTATAATAGTAGCTCAATTCAGTGTTAGTAAAGGATGTTCCTGAAAGTTTTATTTCAGTTTAGTTTATTTCAAGTATGGGGAAAAAATGATGCTTTTAGTTTCAGTTTTAGTGACTATAATAGCTGTGGTTATATTTCTGCTGCATGTGCACATTAGACTGTTTATGCAACCGAATAATCATAAAATAATAAGCGATGAATGTCTGTTCTCTGATTCTTTCCTCACAGCGGACGAGAGTTCAGCTGTAAATGTGGAAGACGTTTCATCTGAAGATACTCCTTCTGTGTTCAGCCTTGTTATTTATGGGCAACTGGACAGGTTTTAAGAGCAGTTGCACTGAATTAAAACTCATTCGCTAATACTTTGTGAAATTAAACATTGTCTGTTCTTCTGCTTCTCTTTTAGTGTTCAAAGTTAAAACTTAAAGGCTTGTAGGTCTTGAAACATTGCTGTCGATAATCCAAAACCTTCGGTAATAAATGAAGAAATTCAAGTTGAGCGTCATTTGTCTTTTTCTTCTAATATATCTGTATGTTTGTATATATATATATATTCATCTCTCTGTGTCTCTGTGTTATTTCTCTTATATCGTATGTATCAGACAGCTTGTTGTGTCTCTATAACCAGTGTTGGGGAAAGTTACTTTTAAAAGTAATGCGTTACATATTTTAGAACTACAGTAACATCTTCTGACTTCTGTCACCATGGCGACACCAGAGCTGTCAATCAATAAATGGGAAACAAAGTAACTTGCGTTACTTATTTGAAAAAGTAACTTCAGAAGCAGGTAAGGTTTGTGTTTCATCAGTTTGACGTAATCATCAAGCATAAAAATATCTGTAATTAATGCAAACTATGAACTATTCTGAATTTCTGATGAATTCGTTTCTCATTCCAGTGCAGGAAGAATATTATCCATAATCCAGCAAATCAGAGTTTGTAATTAATTCTGATTGTCTGTTAATCACAGAGCTCTTAAATGGTTCACAAATTTATAATGAAAAAAAAAATGTTCTCAGTGGGAGAGAAGAGTTTAATTTCCATTGATTTTAAGAGCAACAACTCATATTTTAGACATTAGTAACACAAAATGAACTGGTTTAAAGTGTTGATGTGCCTTATTTCCGAAAGAAAGTGAAGGTGAGTAGCCATCACACTTTTGTACTGTTTAATAATAAAAAATTAAAAAAAAGATGGTTCATGAACTGCGTTTCGAAGTTCCAATCTAAATCAAATGATTTGCGATCCACGGATTAGTAATGTGATAGTCAATGTAAAAAGAGCAAATGGGAGAAGCAGATGAACACAAAAAAATCTCTTCTGCTCAGTAAGGACGCATTTATTTGATCAAAAATACAGTAAAAATTGTGAAATATTATTAGAATGTAAAACAGCTGCTTTCTATGTGAATATCTGTTAAACTGTAATGTATTTCTGTGATGCGCAGCTGTATTTTCAGCATCATTACTCCAGTCTTCAGTGTCACATGATCTTCAGAAATCATTCTAATATGCTGATTTATTAGAAACATTTCTGATTATTATCAGTGTTGAAAACATTAATATTTTTGTGGAAACTGTGATGCATTTTATTTTTCAGGATTCACAGATTAATAGAAAGTTCAAAAGAACAGCATTTATTTGAAACAGAAATCTTTTGTAACATTATAAACGTCTTTACTGTCACTTTTGATCAATTTAATGCATCACTGATGAATAAAAGTATGCATTTTTTCTTTTCTTTTTTTTTAAATTAAATTTCACTGAATAGAATCATGAGTTCAGATCAGTGAGTGCAATATTTGCTTATTTTGCTTATACTGTGAGTCTATAAGTTTACCATATTTTACTCTGTTTACCCATGATGACTGATACGCTCCTTGATCTTAATCTGCAAATCAAGCTGAAATCTCAGTCTGAAGGATGATCACAGTGCTTTAGAGGTTTTCTGAATGTAATACGACACAGACTCGAACTGTTCACCATTAAGCGAGCAGGTCGCTGTGTGTGTTTTAGGTTCCAGTAATGGCTTTGTTTGGAGGTTTTTGCCACAGCTGCTACACCAGACCCTCTTCACCTGAATGCATTAAATGAACAGACTCCATGGCAAGCGTGTGTGTGATGATAAACAGCAGCGGTTTTAATACAGATATTATTAATAGAGTCACAGCTGACGACACACCTGTAAGGCTTTTTGAGTTGATTAAATCGTGAGGCAGTGCTGGGTTAGTGTTTCCCATCAGACTTACTTCAGGACACCGTCTCAAAAATGCATTGATATACTGAATATTTACTACTAAATATCACAGCCAGGACCTTGTTATTTTAGTATCTTGTTGTTGTTTTTTTTATTAAATATTTTGAATTAGGTTTTTATATTTTCTGTTTTCATTCTGGTTTTTAGTTAAAGTTTTAGTAGTTTATTTGTTTCAAGTTTGCTTTAATTTTTACGTCAGTTTTAGTCATTTTAGTACATCGTTAAATTAAATGAAAACTAGCTAAACTTGCTTGACAACTAGCTGAAATAAGAGTTTAAGTTTCTTATATTTTATTTTGCTTAAAAGTTATATATATATATGTATGTATGTATGTATATTTCAGTTAATGTTTATTTTATTCCAAGCAATGAAAATGTTTTTTATGGTTTTAGTTTCAGTGAACTATAATGTTAACAAATACATGTGCTTTTGCAGTATAATGGTCATTATTTCATCCTCCCACCAACAGATTCAGACATTCATGAGTTAATTACACTCAGTTTTCATTATCAGAAACTTGACTGATCAATGTTAATTGTGATGCAGATGCAGTTTTTAAACGTGCTGTTTGAAAGGCCACAGTTGCCATCGAGAGCACTTATTTTTCCATAAATAGGTATTGATTCACGCCACAGTGTATGATGAGGTTTTTGTGAGTGTGTGTGTGTGCGTGTGCATGTGCGTGTGCGTGTGTGTGTGCGTGTGCGCGCGTGTGTGTGTGTGTGTGTGTGTGTGTGTACCTGGCATTTATCACGTTATGGGGACCAAATGTCCCCACAAGGATAGTAATACTAGTAAATTTTGACCTTGTGGGGACATTTT
>NW_015540873.1:220872-225263 GCF_001515605.1 Sinocyclocheilus anshuiensis | reverse complement strand
TGTGCTAGGGTGCGTGAGTGTGTGTGTGTGTGTGTGTGTGTGTGTCTGTGTCTGTGTGAGAGAGAGAGAGAGACTCAGGAGAGATGGAAGTGGAGAATCTTCAAAAGGTCCTTCACAGACTGATTGACACAAGGAGAAAATGTCTACTTGAACAAAGGGAACAGCATCAATCAGACTTAATTTAGTAACAAGTAAAAATCATTACTTGAATACATTGAACATTAACTGAAAAGAATATAAAATATAAAAAAAAAAATGAATGAATAAATTTAAAAAAGTGTTTGTGTTTGTCATTTTTATAATAAAAAAGTTTAGATTTTTAGTTTTTTATTTCCGTTTTAGTTATTTTAGTACATCACGTAAAAAAACACGTTGTTACTTGAATTAAAGTATTCAATAACTGAAATAAAATCTAAAAATAAAATAAAAACATTTTATTTCATCTAGTTGTCAAGGCAGCATTTCTCATTTTCATTTTGTTTAACTTGATAAAAAATAAATAAACTAAAACTAATAAGTAAAATTAAAGTCTATACATATATTTAAAAAGTATATATAAAAATGACAAAATTAATGGAAAATGAAAAGATCTCATTTATAATTTTAACAAAAACTGTAATATGTGATACTACGATAATGATACTAAAATAAGCATGGTGTTCTTTTCAATTTCATCCTAATATCCAGATTATTAATCGTTAATTTTTAGTAGCATCTCTTAGTGTTTCTTTTATTAGTTTTTATAATAGTGTGACACATGTATGCATTCCTCTGTTTGTAAACAAGCATTCAAACATTCCCTTCGTTCACTTCCAGAATGAAAATCCTGTCATCATTTACTCACCCTCCACTTGTTCCAAACCTGTATGAGTTTCTTTCTTCTGTTGAACACAAAAGAAGATATTCTGAAAAATGTTGGCATCCGAAGAGTTGATGGGCCCCATTGACTTCCATTGCATTTCTTTTGTTCTGTATAGCACATACAAAATGTCTTGTTTATTCGTATATTTTTCTCCATTTTTCTCTTGCATTTAGCACTCTGTCCTCTGGATTTCTCTAAAGCTTTGTTTTCTGGTGGACGCAAATGAAAAGACTGCGGTGCACTTAATTAGATCGCTCTTAATTGGCATTACAGTTCATTGACTCCGAGTTCTTTACCTCAGGCACCGCTCGCACATCTGAAGGCTTTATTGATTACGGGTGTCCCGATCTATTCCAGAAACAGCTCCTCTCCTCTAGTCTAGTGGCTGGTGTCTGAAAAGGACACTATTTTGTGCTCATAAATTGTTTCACGGCTCTCATGGGACGCCACAGTCGACAGTGAGAAGAAGCGGTTTTTAGAAAGCAATAGGTTATGGTTCCAGACCAGGCTTATTTTGCTGAAAAACTGAAATGTTTGCGAGTCGATTTGACATGGGACTGAATAAATTGTTTAAATTGAGTTGCTGTAAACTGGGAAGTTGCGCCCAAGCAGTTCCGGTAAATTGCTGTCAGTGGAGCCGATGCATCATCATATGTCAGTGCTTGTGTGTGTGACACGCAGCTCAGAGACTGTGACAGACGGACAGATGGAGCCCGGCTTATGAAATGTTAGTACTGTCAGTCTGTCCCATAAACTATTTCACTAGAACAGAAAGAATCAGTTTTGATCCCACAGAAAAGTCTTTTTAGCAGCAAATCGTTTTATGTACCACTTTACAATAACGCCCCATTAGATAAAGAATAAAAATATCCTCACCCTCAGGTCATGTGAGATGTAGATGAGTTTGTTTCTTCATCAGATTTGTAGAAATGTAGCATTGCATCAGTGTCTCAGCAATGGATGCTCTGCAGTGAATGGGTGCCGTCAGAATGAGAGTCCAAACAGCTGATAAAAAAATCACAGTAATCCACAGCACTCCAGTCCATCAGTTAACATCTGGAGAAGACAAAAGCTGAGATAAATCCAGCATTAAGACATTTTTTACTAAAATACCATAGAGTCTATAATCCATAATAACGCTTCCTCCAGTGAAAAAGTGTGCTGGTCTGAATCAGGAGAGAAATCTGCACAGATCAAGCAAAGTTTAAACAAGCTCTAAACAAATGGACAAAACAAAAGTGGCTGGATTTTGATGTGAGAGAAAACAGGAGATGCACTTTTTCACTGGAGGAAGAGTTGTTCGAGTCGTTTAGTTCATGATTTCCCTGCTTTTGTCTTTTAATTCTCAGACGGACATATTAAGTTTTCCGGTTGATCATGTTTTGGCATTTCAGGTTTAACTGGTAAAGTCCTCGACCTTGGCGTTCGGAGGCATATATAGCATCAAATCCCAGAAGGGCAGTTCTGCTTATGCAAACAGATCGAAATAGATATTTACATGTTCTTGATGTTTTTTCTTCACGCTATTAAATTCATACAGACAGTTTGAAAATGTTCCCATGACAGGGTCGTTCCAGCAGCCGGGTGTTTCTGCGCGAGCCTTTATTTAAACCCTAAACTCATGGGAAAGCTATTTCTGAACTCACTCAGCAAACACTGCCAGCTGTTTATTAGCAGGTGCAGAGGCACTGAGACACTGATGCAATGCTACATTTCTACAAACCTGATGAAGAAACAAACTCATCCTGATCTCGGATGGCCTGGAAGTGAGGACATTTCAGCACTTTTTCATTTTTACATGAACTATTCTTTTAACTAAAGTAGTTCATGGAATAGAATTATGAAACCTTGTTATGTTACACTCTTAATCACAAAAGGTTCTTTGTGGCGAAAGAAGGTTCTTCAGATTATAAAAAGGTAAGAAAGAGATGGTTCTTTGTGGGACCAAAAAGGGTTCTTCTATGTGTGACCCTGGAGCACAAAACCAGTCTTAAGGGTCAATTTTTTTAAATTGAGGTGTATGAAAAGCTGAACAAATAAGCTTTCCATTGATGTATGGTTTGTTAGGATAGGGCAATGACCGCGCCAAGGTGGCCTTCATGATCTCTCATCTCGCCGGCCGCGCTCTTCACTGGGCCCAGTCCATGTGGGACAGTAACAGTCAGGCCCTTCGCACTCTATCTATGTTCACCGCCCACTTCAAGGAGGTGTTTAGTCACACCGCGGCTGAGATATCCGTGCATGACCAGCTCTTCCGTATCCGTCAAGGCAAGGCCTCCGTGAGCGAGTATGCCATTAAATTCCGCACTCTGGCGGTGGCGAGTGGATGGAACGAAGTGGCCTTACTGACTGCGTTCCGGCAAGGGCTAAACGCTGACATTCGCCTTCAAATGGATCCAGCCACCCGCCTCACCGAGCACATCCGCCTCCCCAGCTCCAGCACCAGAACCCATGCAAGTGGATTCTTACCATCTCACCCATGCGGAGCGTTCGCGGAGGATAACCACCGGACTGTGTCTGTATTGTGGGGAGCAGGGACACTTGATTCGCTCGTGTCCTATCCGTCCCTCACGACCCTCGGTGAGTACTATCCAGCTCAGCCCTCAAATTGCTACCTTGACTCGAATGAATGTATTATTAATGTCATCTCACCAATCCCTTTCAGCGCAAGTATTTATTTGTGAATCACTGAATCATTCACTTAACTGATTCATTCAAAAACGCTCATTCAATCAGGAATTAAACAATCATGCATGAGTCACTGAATCATTCAATCAATCCATTTGCTCAGAACCTTGATTCATTCAGAAACAAAACAACATCATAAACAAACAGAAGACCAGACCTAACCCCAAACTCTCCATGGAGCCACAACCACCGAACCCCCCATCACTGGAGGATTTAATCCAAGCCTTCCGTACACCCGTTGTATCTGCCTCCCACAGTCCCATGGCACGGCCCGCTATCTTCTCCGGTGAGGCGGCGGATTGTGGTGGCTTCTTATTACAATGTTCCCTATACTTCGAGATGCAGTCACAAGCCTTTCCCAATGACTGCGCCAAGGTGGCCTTCATGATCTCTCATCTCGCTGGCCGTGCTCTTCACTGGGCCCAGTCCATGTGGGAAAGTAACAGTCAGGCCCACCCACGGCCATGGAAACCGCTACACAGTTATTCCACCAAGTCTTTCGCAACTTCGGCATCCCGGAGGATATCGTCTCCGATCGTGGGCCTCAGTTCATCTCCCGGGTCTGGAGGGCCTTCTTCCATCTCCTTGGCGTATCAGTAAGCCTCACCTCCGGATATCACCCACAGTCTAATGGCCAGACTGAGCGCAAGATCCAAGAGATCAGGAGATACCTCCGTAGCTATTGCCACCAGAACCAGAACTGCTGGAGCCTCTACCTTCCCTGGGCCGAGTACGCACAAAACTCCCTTCGACAGCAAACCACCGGCCTCACCCCGTTTCAGTGCGTACTCGGTTACCAACCTCCCCTATTCCCGTGGACGGGAGAACCCTCAGACGTTCC
>NW_015540873.1:206819-220109 GCF_001515605.1 Sinocyclocheilus anshuiensis | reverse complement strand
CTCCCCCTCAGAAAATTACCCACGGCCATGGAAACCGCTACACAGTTATTCCACCAAGTCTTTCGCAACTTCGGCATCCCGGAGGATATCGTCTCCGATCGTGGGCCTCAGTTCATCTCCCGGGTCTGGAGGGCCTTCCATCTCCTTGGCGTATCAGTAAGCCTCACCTCCGGATATCACCCACAGTCTAATGGCCAGACTGAGCGCAAGATCCAAGAGATCAGGAGATACCTCCGTAGCTATTGCCACCAGAACCAGAACTGCTGGAGCCTCTACCTTCCCTGGGCCGAGTACGCACAAAACTCCCTTCGACAGCAAACCACCGGCCTCACCCCGTTTCAGTGCGTACTCGGTTACCAACCTCCCCTATTCCCGTGGACGGGAGAACCCTCAGACGTTCCAGCGGTGGATCACTGGTTCCGAGAGAGCGAGAGGGTCTGGGACTCAGCACATGTCCATCTCCAGCAGGCAGTTCGGAGACACCAAGCGCAGGCCGATGTTCACCGCCGCCCTACTCTACAATACCAGCTGGGAGATAGGGTGTGGTTATCCACGCGGGACATTCGTCTCCGACTGCCTTGCCGCAAGCTGAGTCCCCACTATATCGGACCATTCACCATCCGGAGGCAGATCAACGAAGTCACATACAGGCTTGAACTTCTTCCTCACTACCGCATCGCGCCTACCTTCCATGTCTCACTGCTCAAACCCTGTGTTCAAACTGTACCCGGACTCCATCCTGATACCTTCCTGTCTCTGTGCCATCCTCTTCAGCCCGATACGCAAAGGAACCCATCATCACGTGAGCCCGATCCCTTCCATTCCATAGACTGTTGCTCTAACCCGTTTGCTTTCCCTCTCTCTCTCTCCCAGCACCTGTTCAATAAAGCTCTCTGTTTACTTTACCTCTCCGTCCCTGGTCTCTTTCTGTACTGTGACCGTATTGTTGGCTATTGCTACAAATATACCCCAGCGACTTAACACTGCTTTTGTGCTGCAGGGTCACATATGGCATCGCTTGAAGAATCTTTTGAAACACCTATATTTTTAAGAGTATTTATGTGTAACGGAGGCAAGCTTGTAGGTGTTGTGCAGATAAACCTCACTCCCCTGATCTCAAGAGGTGCACTTGTGACTGACATGGAGTCTGTAGTCTTTAGCTTCCTTATTAGTGCACCCGCCTCCTGCATATCATCACATACATCAGTGTGACGGCGGTTTGGTGTTTGTCCGTCCAGCTGTTGTGTGAGAGACTGTGTGCTTCAAAGCCATAAAGTTTCTCCTAGTGATTCTGCAGCGCTGCCTCCATCCGAGCGAAACACTGCGTTTTCCTGCAGTAACAATGTGAGCGGATTACTGATCTCCTAATAGCCTTTATGTCATTTGGGTTGTGCTTGCCAACTGGCGTGCAGAGAGGGACATGATAATGTGAATGCTTTCCAGTCAGAAACCAAAGTGCTAAATCCCCTGGACTTATCAGAGGCCGGGAAACCGATGTGCGTCTGCTGTGAAAGTTGTTTACAGACTCGTGGGCTTCTGTGTCCGACTTCACCTTTCATAGTCAGTTAAGAAGCATAATGGTGTTTGGGCATGTTGATGGTCTGATGATCACCGCTGCGGCCTCAAGTCCAAAAGAACAAGAGTTTGATTCCAGCTTATTCAAGCTTGTATAAATCCTCCTCAGGTTTCTGCCAAAGTCAGGGTCGCATTATAAACATTTAAATTCATAATGACGTAGAATAAGGGAAAAGAAAACTTTCAAACATGTGTTGAGCTGAACCTTCTCCTGAAGCTTAAGAGCATGCAGAGTCTGCATTAGGTTAGATGTTGCCATTCATTTAGCTTGTTTTCATACCTGTCCAAGACCCACGGCAATGTGACGAACACTGGAAGCAACAGGCAAAACTACATCAGAATCACTAATGCTGTCTGTGCTATAAAAGTATGGCTATGAAACATCTTCACTGATTACTGTATGATGGGAACAATCATCTAGTTTTGGCACTTTGCAAAGCCATACTCCCTTCCAGTGCAGGTCACTTTCTCTTTTGAGAAATCAAACATTATGGGAGAAATTATGGTAACACTTTAGTTTAGGGACCAAATCTCACTATTATGTAGTTGCTTATTAGCATGCCTATTATTAACATAGTGGTACTTATAAAGCAATTATTCTGCATTACCATATTCTACATCTCTAATACCAACTACCTAACTAACTATTAATAAGCAGCAAATTAGAAGTTTACTAAGGCAAATGTCATAGCTGATGATTTGTTAATAGCAAGAATTGGACCTTAAAAGTAAAGTGTGACTGAAATTATTTCTGAGATTTGATCATAGTAAAGAAATAGGCTGGTGTTCCACCAAGAAGGTGTCGCTAGGGTGTTCTTTGCAGTTGCTAGAGTGTTGCTAGGGTGCTTTGTGTGGTGGCTAGGGCGTTGCTAAGGTGTTCAGTGTGGCTAGGGTGTTTCTTGGTTGTTCTTTTGTGGTTGCTAGAGTGTTACTATGCTGTTTTGTGTGGTCGCTATGGTGCTCTGTGTTGCTAAGATGTTTGGTGTTGTTGCTAGAGTGTTGCTAGGGTGTTTTGTGTGGTCACTAGAATGCTGCTAGGGTGTTTTGTGTGGTTGCTAGAGTGTCGCTAGGGTGTTGTAAGGGTTTGCTGGGTTTTGTTAAAATGTTCTATGTACTTGTTATAGTGTTGCTAGGGTGTTATGTTTGGTCGCTAGGGTGTTGCTAAGGTGTTCAGTGTGGCTAGGGTGTTTATTGGTTGTTCTTTGTGGTTGCTAGAGTGTTGCTAGGTTGTTTTTTGTTGTGTAGCTAGTGTGTTGCTTGGGTATTCTTTGTAGTTGCTAGAGTGCTGCTAGGGTGTTCTTTGTGGTCACTACGGTGTTTTGTTTGTTTGGCTAGGGTGCTGCTTGGGTGTTTTGTGTGGTCACTAGGGTGTTGCTAGGATGTTCTGTGTTGTTGCTAAAATGATGCTAGGGTGTTTTGTGTGGTCACTAGAATGTTGCTAGGGTGTTTTGTGTGGTTGCTAGAGTGTCGTTAGGGTGTTCTAAGGGTTTGTTAGGTTTTGTTAAAATGTTCTGTGTGCTTGTTATAGTGTTGCTAGGGTGTTCTATGTGATCGCTAGGGTGATTCTATGGTGTTCTGTGTGGTTAGGATGTTGCTAGGGTGTTCTGTATGGTTGCTATGGTTTTCTGAGTAGTTAGGGTGTTGCTAAGGGGTTCTGTGTGGTAACTAGTGTTGCTAAAGTGTTCTGTGTGGCTAGGGCGTTGCTTAACTGTTCTTTGTGGTTGCTAGAGTGCTGCTAGGGTGTTCTTTGTGGTCACTTCTGTGTTTAGTTTGGCTAGGGTGTTGCTTGGGTGTTTTGTGTGGTCACTAGGGTGTTGCTAGGATGTTTGGTGTTGTTGCTAGAGTGTTGCTAGAGTGTTTTGTGTGGTCACTAGGGTGTTGCTAGGATGTTCGGTGTTGTTGCTAGAGTGTTGCTAGAGTGTTTTGTGTGGTCACTAGGGTGTTGCTAGGATGTTCGGTGTTGTTGCTAGAGTGTTGCTAGAGTGTTTTGTGTGGTCACTAGAATGTTGCTAGGGTGTTTTGTGTGGTTACTAGAGTGTCTAAGGGTTTGCTAGGTTCACTAGGGTGTTGCTAGGATGTTCGGTGTTGCTGCTAGAGTGTTGCTAGGGTATTTTGTGTGGTCACTAGAATGTTGCTAGGGTGTTTTGTGTGGTTACTGGAGTGTCTAAGGGTTTGTTAGGTTTTGTTAAAATGTTATGTGTGCTTGTTATAGTGTTGCTAGGGTGTTCTGTGTGGTCGCTAGGGTGATTCTAGAGTGTTCTGTGTGGTTAGGATGTTGCTAGGGTGTTATGTATGGTTGCTAGGGTTTTCTGAGTAGTTAGGGTGTTTCTAAGGTGTTTTGTGTGGTAACTAGAGTGTTGCTAAGGTTTTCTGTGTGGTTCCTAATGCTAAAGCATTGCTCAAGTGTTCTATGTGGTTGCTAGAGTTTTCTGTGTGGTTAGGGTGTTGCCATGTGGTCGCTATGGTGATTATATGGTGTTCTGTGTGGTTGCCAGAGTGTTGCTAGGGTGTTCTGTGCAGTTAGGGTGTTGCTAAGGTGTTTTGTCTGGTTGCAGTGTTGTTGCTACCTGCTATGTAGTTTCTTTCTGTCTGGTGTGATTTCTTTTCAGCTGTTTTCTGCTCCAGCAGATGAAAATGCTGCATGCGATCGCTAAAGCAGCAGCACACGCTCCTCACCATCCCTCATCTTCATCAGGTTACCGGGAAACTAAGTGACTCAAAACTCTTCTATTTAGAATTAATTATAACTGCCATTAAAAATGACTGATTGAAACTGTTATTGAGCTAAAATAATGAAGGCACTTGAGCTGAAGTGCTCGTTACTGTAATGACTCATTTGACCTGGATAACAATATGAGCTGGTTCTTACAAAACAAGTACTGCGTTCATGCTACTATCATGATATGTATGCAAAAACATAATAGTACCACAGGGTTCTACAGTGCGACCATTTCAGTTGCATTTCAGTTGCAAACACAGCACTGTTTTGATTTTGAATGAATCTGTTTTTAAATGAATCTAGTGAGTCAATGATTCAATCACTCATTCATAAAGACAGTCACTTGCTTCGTTCCTGAATGAATCAGCTGTTTGAACGAATCGACTGAATGAATGATTCAGTGATAAAATCAGACTTACCGCCATCTACTGGTAGTTTTAGTTTCATTTTATCATTTCAGTTATTTAAATCATTTAATATTTCTATATTCAAAATTTTATATTTAAAACTTTTATCTCAACATTAATTTAATTGCATTCATGCCACCTCTGAGCCTCATTAAACGTCTGTAAATATACCTACAAGCCACTTTTTTGTTCTTCTGTGCCACCTCCGTAGTGCAAATTAAATTTGTTAATACTGATTTCATTTGATCGGTAACTTATTTTTCTTATTCTATTGTTTTAATTAGAAATTTTGAAAAAGCTTAAAAATATAAATTTGAATTTCACATAAGTCATACTTTTAATAAAGTTAGAAAAATGCAACTACGAAGGTAAAAATAGTAGAAATAAATTCAGTTTTAGCAGTCAGACTTAAAATAACTCTATCATGGGTTTGATTTCCAGTGAATGCATGAACCGATCAAATGTTTTCCTTGAATGCAATGTAAGTGTTAATCAGAATAGAACCCAGAACGTTATTTATATTGATCCTTTAACATTTTGTTGTCCCTTAATAGTTCAGTGACTTCATCGCATCCTACTTTCAGTGTTTTGTGGAAGAGGCTTGGGGACGGTGGTCAGAGCGAAAGAGATGCAGGAGTTACTGAGAGAACTGAGTCACGCCAGTGATTCCAACAGGAGGAAAACAGAATCAGACAGACGGATGTCAATGACTTCCTCGCTGCCGAGAGGAGAGGTGCGCACACACACACACACACATTATAAAGTGTGCTGTGATACAGATCTGCTGCTCACACAGTGATTATGATGAGGTTTGTTCATATGCTCAAACTGAAGATCAGTCAAATGAACGATGAAGCTGCTCAACACTCATACTGGGAAATACAGCACAAAACCAGTCATAAGGGTCAAATTTTCTTAATTGAGATGTATACATCAGCTGAAAGCTGAATAAATAAGCTTTCCATTGATGTATGGTTTGTTATGATAGGACAATATTTGGTCGAGATACAACTATTTGAAAATCTGGAATCTGAGGGTGCAAAAAAATCAAAATATTGAGAAAATCATCTTTAAAGTTCTTAGCAATGCATATTACTAATCAAAAATTAAGTTTTAATATATTTACAGTAGGAAATGTACGACATATCTTTATGGAACATGATCTTTACTTAATATCCTAATGATTTTTGGCGTAAAAGAAAAATCTATAATTTTGACCCATACAATGTATTGTTGGCTATTGCTACAAATATACCCCAGCGACTTAAAAATTATTAAAAGTAAAAAATATTAACTATTAGTTATCACCATACTTACCCAGTTAACTGATTACATTGATAATTGCAAACATTCTTTGTTTTACAAGTTTTCTAAAATGTTATGTTTAAATATGCAAATGAGGCATTATTTAATTAAATATGCGCTAATTTGCATATATTTCTAGTACAAAAATCTGAACACTGGATTAAGTCAGTTTCAAAATTCTTGTTTATTTATTTATTTTTTTACATATTAGAGTCAAATGTTTTTACAGAGGGAATTTTGGGCATCTCTTTTTGTCACTCCATAATTCAGATAAATCTTTGAACAGCCAGAAAACAATATATTTTCACAATTTTGGGGGGGATAAAATATTGTATATAATCAAGCAAATTATATATGAACATATGTAAAGTTTGGTGTGTGTAAGTGCTACTGAAGTAATATTAAAAATATGTATTGTAATTGAAATCTATTGACACAAATAGATAAAGTGCTGTAAAGGAAACACTTAACAGTGTCTTTTGGATGTTTTCTTTCCACTAGTCTTTATGAAGAGCCAAAAAGCCCAAAATCTCAAAATTGACAGGTGCATTTAAAAACAGTGTTTTTGCCTGCAGTCTCCCCTTAAAAGATGAATGATGGTATCAGGCGAAATTAACATTTGTCCAGAAAACACAATAAAGTTTTGTTTACATGTCGAAGTAAAATCTAAAGGTAGTAATATGCATCTGTCTCATATGAAATACTTTAAATAATCATGTAATTATCCTAATCAGATGCATCAATTGCCACCTTATATCCTTATTTATAATTACAAATTTAAACAAAATTTAAACAAAAGCTTTAATGGCATTGCCAGTACGTTTTAATTTTTTAATTTACATTTTATTTTATTTTATTTATTAAATTAAATTAAATTAAATTAAATTAAATTAAATTAAATTAAATTAAATTAAATTAAATTAAATTAAATTAAATTAAATTAAATTAAATTAAATTAAATTAAATTAAATTAAATTAAATTAAATTAAATTAAATTAAATTAAATTAAATTAAATTAAATTAAATTAAATTATAATCAAATAAAATAATAAAATACAATAAAATAAAATTTTAATTAAAAAAATTAAAATGTACTGGCAATGTTATTAAAGCTTTTGTTGCATTTAGAGAATTATAGGGCATGGTTTACTACATTTCTATTTGTGATCAAAGGCATTTTTATGTGATTTTTTTAAATATAATTAATCTAATTTACTTAATGTTGCAAGAACTAAATAATTTATTCTATGCATGGACTGTTGTTTTATTATAAGTATTGTTCATTTAGTACATTGTGTGTAGATGTTGTTGTCAGCAAATCATCCGCCTGATGTGACAGTCATTGGGAAGTGTGTGTAAACATGCTGTTTGTGAGCGATACGGATGTACTGTCTGTGTTAGCAGGCGGTTGCATCATTGTTGTTGTGTTTTTCTGATGCATTGGATGCTCAGGATCAGGATTTGCTGGATCTCAGTTTTGCTCCACTGAGGACTGAGGGAAACGATGTTTGCTGTCTAGACCACAAGACGAGCCGCAAAATGCTGTCTGTTGCTCATGGAGTTGCAAATTCAGCTTTTATTACAGACAACTAAGACCTGCATATGGGACGTGTTTATAAAATATTATTTATTTATACAAGCAACTAAAGAAGATTACATGAAAACAGTTTCCTTCATGGTACTAAACCACAAAATCTGATATAACTGTGCACAGAGCAAAAAAAAAGTGCAACTTTTTTTATACTTTTATTTTTTTTTAATACTTTCTATTCTTTTTTGATACTTTATAATATAATGCAGCATTTCTTTAAGGACGTTATAATATGAAAACATCTTTAGTGCATTTTTTTAGTCGCTCAACCTCTTCTTGAGGTTCACTAATGATTGACATTTTCACAAACGTTTTGTAATTTTATTTAATGAAATAATGCATAATTTTAAACCATTACCGTGTTTTTGTGTTGTTGTTATGTCTGATTCGGCAGCATTATTATATCTGTATTGTTATTTTATATATATTTATATCAAAATGTCTCATTTGATTATCAAACATTGTGATATTTTTCATACATTTTCACAAAAAGTTATATTAATTAAGAATGTCGATTAGCCTTTGAAGAAAAGTTTCTTAAATGTTTTTCATTAATGTGTTTATAGATTGCAGCAACACCACTGACATTGTTTTTAATCTATAAAAGATATATATATAGAGAGGGAGAGAGAGAGAGATATCGCTAACAATTTACAATTAGGTTCCATTTGTGTACATTAGTTAACTATACTTCTAAAGCATTTAGTAATCTCAGTTAATGTTAATTTCAACATTTACTAAATGCATTATTAAAATAAAAATTTGTCCGTTAATATTATTTATTGAACATGAGCTAACAATAGACAGTTGTACTTAACGTTAACAAAGATAAATAATCTGTAACAAATTGTTTGCTCGTAGTTAATTAATGTTTAGTCAGTGCATTATTTTACGTGCTATTTATTTAATAATTAATAACTAATCATTTTAGCTACTTCTCCAACTTTTTCAATTGGACAGATTTTTGCATTTACATACACATGCATGTTTTCATTACACACATGGAAATTATAAGACCATTTCTGCTACTCCAAGTTAGAGTGAAAAGGTGTCCTAAAACACTTTCTAGAGGACTTTCTAAAAGTTAGTGACAGCAGCTGTGAATCGGTGCTGTACTGTAACTTCAACAATGTTCTGGAAGAAATGCTGCATTATTTAGAAGAATGCAAAGAGCGTATCTGTTCTGCTTTCTGAGTTCTGGAGGACCTTCACTGCTGATGTTTCATCCTTACCCCTGTAAAGCCTGACATATTAAATCATAGTTAGAAAAGTTTGCATATGTGTTTTTGTTGAGTATCATATTTGATGCATCAGGCTTTTATGGCTCATATAGTCTGATACAGTGAGAATATTGGAAATTCTGATGCTTGTAATGTAAATCAGTGAGATCTTTATAACAGTGCAGCAGATACTGATATAAAATGATCTGAATATCAGCGGTCGCTCTATATCTCCAGTAATCTGTCTCAGTAAGATGAGATTGAAATGCTCCAAACATATAATGCAGTGATTGAGAGCTGAAGAAATAAAGGCTCCTCAGAAGATGTGAGATGTTCTGGAGGCTTGTGAAGATCATTCCTCCGCTGAGGAACAGTGAAAGTAAAGCTTCTGGAAACAAACGCTCCTCAAAAGATCCTGAGGATCAGATTTGAGACTCTAAAACATGATTGATGGAGAATCAAGTAAAGCTGAGCTGCTTCAGTCCAGTAAGTGTTCATCTGGAGATATTACTGCAGTTATTCTGACCTTTACTTGATCAAAACCAGTCAAGATTTGACACGAGAAGCTCCAGCTGAAGCTGGACGTTTCTACAATTACACTAAAAGAGCTTTGACTGGATAAAACACTCTAAACTATCAATCAGAGACAGAAGACATGCATGAGATCGAGTGTGAAACAAAGCAAAGTTTTGATATGATACAGTAGCTTTATAGAGTTAATCTGTTGAGAAGATGATCAGCACATGATGTTTGTAATGGCATCAGCACTGCGTTTGTTTCTGGCAGGAAGATGTTTGAAGGTGAGCTGCTGGTCTGTTGGGTGTCATTCAGGTCGAGAGCTGATGATAGATCAGTTTTGACACATTGAGGATGCAGCGCTGGCCGAGGAGCTTCTCCAGAGACTGTGGGACGCATGCGTTTCTTTTCTTGGTTTTTAATTCAGCTTTTGTATGCGGCATCTGTTAGTCCTCCATGAGTGCTGCAGGCTGCTGAATTTTAAGCGAGAGTTTGCGGTGAATGCGAGTCACTGGAGGACGAAACCTCAGAGGGACGCAGATGTGCTGAAGGCTTCACTTGACGCTTCAAGGCAGATGTTGTCAAGCGATACCGCAGAGAGCGATTGAACAAAGCCAGCGGTGAGGTTAAAGATGGTGCAGGTGTAGACCAGAGGGACCTTGTTTACGGACCTTCGGTCAGTTTGAGTGAAACTAGGTTAGAAGACGAGGAGTCTGTAGCAGGTCTGTCTTGATGTAGACTAGCTTTGCATGATTAATAGAAATAAAACCGAAATCGCTAGATGGCTTAGTGCCATTATTAAAGCTGCATTCCTTTTATTTTTTGGTTAAAAATGATCCAAATCAAGTACATAACCAATCAGCGTCATTACGTCAGGTCTAGTAGACTATATTTGCAGATGGCGGATATTAAACTTGTCATTTTAGAACGAGTTCTAAGGAACATTAAATTGCTTTTTGAGGTTAAAAGAACAATTTCTTTCGGTGACATTCGAATGGTATGACAATTAGAGATTAGACTGTGCCGAAATTGAAATCTACAGATAATACACTCTAAATACACGTATGCAATGTTGATGTTGTTAACATTAACAATAATAATAATTTGCATGGTTTGATGTGAGCTAACTTTGAGATCGTTAGATTTAATCAGCACTGGCAGTGCGGTTTTATTGTAAAACTTGTTTTTTTTTTTTTCCAGTTGGTCAGAACAAAACTGACTGACAGCCACACATACAACATCAGATTAATCCGCGCTGAAGCACAACCCACATAATGAAGACAATTCTATATTTAGATCACCTCTCAAAAGTGTAAAACAAAGATATGTGAACGAAATGCAAGTTTTGGACATTTGCAAGACATATGAAACACTCTCCGCAATATTTCAGTTAAAAACTGTGTGAAATTCTAAAATGTTTAATGTGAAAACACTGTAAGACAGTGATATTAAAAGATCAAATTCAATGCACACCTTTCTAATGTTGCATACTTTATACAGGCAAGCAGATGAGCCCGGAATATGAATGCAATGCTCTAAATGCAGTGTTGGGGGTAACGCATTACAAGTAACGCGAGTTGGCTGCCTGATCTAAGTGACCTAGAAGGATTGTGATAATGTAAAATGTCAGAAAGATACGCTGGTGCTAGGCCATGTAATGCTTTAAAAACAAAAACTAGAATTTTAAAATCTATTCTCAGTTTGACTGGTAGCCAATGCAGAGAAGTTAAGATGGGAGAGATATGATCAAATTTTCGACTGTCAGTCAGCAGCCTGGCTGCAGCATTTTGTACCATTTGAAGATGCCCGATGGATGATTGATTTGCACCATAATAAAGTGAATTGCAATAATCAAGGCGTGAAGTAATAAATGCATGGATAACTTTTTCAAAGTTCTTTAAAGAAAGAACAGGTTTGACTTTTGCGAGACGTCGTAAATGATAAAAACAGGATTTAACAACAGAATTAATTCGTTTATCGAACTTGAGACCTGAATCAAACAACACACCTACATTTTTCGCACATGGAGTAACATGAGAACTTAAGTCGCCAAGGTCCAGATCACCAAAATCATAGGAATCACTTGGACCAAACAGCATAACTTCGGTTTTATTCTCATTTAAGGCTAAGAAATTCTGTGTAAGCCAAATTTTAACTTCATGTAAACAAGCTAGCAGAACCTCTATGGAACTTGAATCATTATGTTTAAGAGGAAGGTATAATTGGGTGTCATCGGCATATAGGTGGAAAGATACTCCATATTTGGAAAAGATGGAACCCAATGGCAGCAAGTATAAGGAGAACAGTGTTGGAGCCAGAATAGATCCCTGCGGAACACCACAAGAAAGATGTGCAACTGAGGAAGTGTGTTTTCCAATACAGACAGAGAACATCCTATTAGTTAAAAAAGACTGGAACCAATTCAAAACGGTACCCTGAATGCCTAAAAGATTTTCCAGTCGGGAGATGAGAATAGAGTGATCGACCATGTCGAATGCTGAGCTGAGATCTAAAAGGACCAGAGCAACAGCACTCCCTTTATCTGTAGCCAGCAGAATGTCATTAGTAACTTTCAGTAAAGCAGATTCAGTACTATATAGTTTTCTAAATCCTGACTGAAAAGTATCATATAATGAGTTAGAATCCAGAAAAGAGTGAAGTTGAATAAATACAACCTTTTCCAAGATTTTTGAGATAAAAGGGAGATTAGAAATTGGTCTAAAATTACCTAAAACAGACACATCAAGATTTGGTTTCTTCAAGAGAGGAGTAACAGAGGCATGTTTTAGGCCGTCAGGGACCGTGCCAGTACTCAGACACTTATTAATAAAAAACAGGAGATCAGGCCCTATGGTATCAACAATTTGCTTAAAAAAGTGTGATGGAATACTATCGTACGGACAAAAAGTAGGTTTCAGATGATCAATAATGTCTTTACAGGTTTGAAGGGAAATGAAACTAAACATGCTCCAAGTAGAAGAGCACCCAATTATTTCAGGAGAGATATGAAGAGCTGCCAATGATTGTGGTCTTGACCTTGCTATCTTCTCGACAAAAAAGGCCACAAAGTTTTCACATAAGAGATTAGACACATCAGGGAAAACATCAACAGCTGGATTTAAAACAGCATCTATAGTTGAAAATAAAACTCTTGGTCTATGGTGATTTTTTGAAATAATCTCTGAAAGAAATTTAAATTTCGCAGACTTGACAGCTTTCTGAAAAATAGAAAGGGACTCCCTTAAAATGTCATAGGACACCTGCAACCTGTCCTTACGCCATTTGCGTTCTGCTTGTCTGCAGTTTCGTCGGAGTGAGCGAATAGAGTCATTGAACCAAGGAGCAGATTTTTTGATGGAACGCTTGATCTTCAAAGGAGCAATGTTGTTGACAATATTCAAGCAGGTGCTATTAAAACGATTAAAATATGTATTAGCATCAAAGCTTTCTACAGACCAATTTGTAGCTGACAATTCATCGGCTGCCTTATAAGCAGTAGCAAAATCCTCGCAGGCTGTAGGGGAAAAGTAGCGAACCCAGCGGGCCTGAGCAGATGTAGTACTTGATCGACGAGGGAGGGCAGTGGTGAAAGTCAGAAATTTATGATCAGAGAAGCCTGAGTCTCCGATCTCCATGTCCGTAATGTAAAAACCATGGGAGAATACCAGGTCCAAAGTGTGACCATGAATATGCGTGGGACTTTGCACCCATTGAGAAAAACTAAAGGAATCCATAAGATTACAGAAATCCTTAGATAGCGGCTTACCGGGACAACAGATGTGAATATTAAAATCACCAAGCAATAAAATTTGATCGTAGATAGTTACAACATTCCCCAAAAAATCTGCAAATTCACTCAAAAAAGCGTTATTAAACTGAGGGGGTCGATAAATAACAACACACAGAACTGGATTTGCCAAGTCCATTAAAGACATTTGAGCCTCAAAACTCTTATAA
>NW_015540873.1:201891-203699 GCF_001515605.1 Sinocyclocheilus anshuiensis | reverse complement strand
CAATAAGTAATATCTCTGTCTTATCCAAATTTAATAGGAGAAAATTATTGGTCATCCAATCTTTTAAATTTTTAATATGACAATTAATTAATTCATTCATTCATTCATTATTTATTTATAAAGCACATTTAAAAACAACCCAGGGTTGACCAAAGTGCTGTACAGATAATAGAAGTCAAATAAAGATACAAATGATAATATCTCAAAAAAATAAAAATAAAAATAATAATAATAATAAATTAGAAATCCATACTAAGCAAATGTGTTTTAAGTTTTGATTTGAAAGAGGAAAGTGATGACACCATTCGGATCGAAACGGTAGGCTGTTCCAGAGTTTGGGGCCTACTGTCGCAAAAGCTCGGTCTCCACGATGTTTTAACCTCGATCTACACACAGAGAGCAATCCAAGGCTGCCTGATCTAAGTGACCTAGAAGGATTGTGATAATGTAAAATGTCAGAAAGATACGCTGGTGCTAGGCCATGTAATGCTTTAAAAACAAAAACTAGAATTTTAAAATCTATTCTCAGTTTGACTGGTAGCCAATGCAGAGAAGTTAAGATGGGAGAGATATGATCAAATTTTCGACTGTCAGTCAGCAGCCTGGCTGCAGCATTTTGTACCATTTGAAGACGCCCGATGGATGATTGATTTGCACCATAATAAAGTGAATTGCAATAATCAAGGCGTGAAGTAATAAATGCATGGATAACTTTTTCAAAGTTCTTTAAAGAAAGAACAGGTTTGACTTTTGCGAGACGTCGTAAATGATAAAAACAGGATTTAACAACAGAAGTTTATCGTTTATCGAACTTGAGACCTGAATCAAACAACACACCTACATTTTTCGCACATGGAGTAACCTTAAGTCGCAAGTCGCCAAGGTCCAGATCACCAAAATCATAGGAATCACTTGGACCAAACAGCATAACTTCGGTTTTATTCTCATTTAAGGCTAAGAAATTCTGTGTAAGCCACATTTTAACTTCATGTAAACAAGCTAGCAGAACCTCTATGGAACTTGAATCATTATGTTTAAGAGGAAGGTATAATTGGGTGTCATCGGCATATAGGTGGAAAGATACTCCATATTTGGAAAAGATGGAACCCAATGGCAGCAAGTATAAGGAGAACAGTGTTGGAGCCAGAATAGATCCCTGCGGAACACCACAAGGAAGATGAGCAACTGAGGAAGTGTGTTTTCCAATACAGACAGAGAAAAAACTGAAGGTGCACTCCGTCCTGGCAAATCCGTGGAAGCAGACAGAACATAGGCGAATCGACTGAGCTGGGGACAATAGGCCGAATCCAACGACGGCGAAGAGGTACATCCCATACACTCCGTGCAAGACAGCAGGTAGAAGTAACCATTCCAGCTTTTAGTCGAATAGCGATGCCTCCACGTTTACCACGTCTTCGGCGACGTTTCTTGCGGAGTAGCAATAGGCCGCTGGCGTAGATGCTCCAGAATATTCATCCGGAACGAAGAGTAGTGCGAATGAAAACCGCTTCTTATATCGGTGCCGAAGTTGGTAACTGAAGTCTTAATATCAAGCAGCATCTGTCGATCATATATGAAGGTTGTAGACCACGTCTCGATCACGGAAAAACAGAGAATATTAAGTAAAATCCAAAATAGAAGGAGCGAGAGACGGCTAGCCAAACACAACGGCGCCATCTTGATCTAGTCTGCGATCCATGATGTTTAGTATCTATGAATTCGCCTTCTGATGATCTAAACGAGCGTGTATATTATATGTTGGTACATAGGCAATATATTAGTGTCCTGAGAATCTTTAGTAATTTCGA
>NW_015540873.1:192820-195388 GCF_001515605.1 Sinocyclocheilus anshuiensis | reverse complement strand
TCTTTCAGACAGACGAGACGTGCAAGTATCAAACTTAGTCTTATTAATTGATACATTAGGTATCGTTTGCAGCTTTTTATAAAGGTGTGTTTGAACTAAGAATCTGATGTTTCCTTCGGGCGTTAGATCTGCTGAATATGCAAATGGTTCCATAACTTCATATTCTTATTTTCTCTTCTCTCTACTGCGTTAAGCTTTAACCCTTTCCTATTGCGTGTGTGTGTGTGTGTGTGTGTGTGTGTGTATGTGTATGTTAGACTAGTTTAAGTGTTTATGTAGTTAATAAAGTCTTACTTGTATCACACTTGACGTTGTTCATTGTTTGCTCATAACTGGAGTCCCTTAATCATGCAGATTTATGCTACAGGATCTGTGTAGAGTTGTACAGTAAGAAAGTTATTTCCCTTAACCAGGAAATTAACGTTCTTAGAATTGACAGACAGTTGACCCTGAGAGGTCAAGTAAATATCTACAGCGGATCTAAATATTTATAATGAATTATAACTAGTTATGATTAATTATTCATATTTCCCCATGAGCTGATTCGCTACAGCTCAAATTACTCTAGACAAACATTTGTGTGTCTTTTTTTATTGCTGAAGTGTGTTGAAATTTCTTTTTCTGCGTTCTACTGTACGGACGTAAATTTACTTTTCCTTCAGCCTGAGGCTTGTTCATTTCACTTTTGATGTGAAAAGGCTTTTATATTTGCCAAAAATATAACTTTTTTTATTTTAAAAACAAACAAGCAAGCCCTGTCCAGATTTAAAAAGTAACACAAAAGTAACGTAATGCATTACTTTCCATAAAAAGTAACTAAGTAACGTAATTAGTTACTTTGTTATGGAGTAACGCAACATTGTAACGCATTACTTTTAAAAGTAACTTTCCCCAACTCTGGCTAAATGGTTAAGCGTCTTCTTTATAATGGTTTTCTATGGGAAAACATTTAATATTAAACTGCGCATTGCGTTTATATGCTGTGATCATCTGCTTGGCTGTGCAAAGTATGCATCATCAATAAAGTGTGTACTGAATTTGGCCTTTGATTTTCACTGTCTTACTACATTACTACTTAATGCAAACCTCGTAAAACTAACTGGCGGTCAGCGTCACGTGAAAACTATGAATTTAAGGTTTCAAACAGAGATTGCGATAAAAGAGGCAAAACGTACGCACTGCAGCTTTAAACTGCAAAGATGATTTAATTAAATAAATATATGCTGTGTGTGTTTCTGTGCCAACCAATGCCCCAAACGTGTAATAAGAAGCACTTATCAACAAAAAAGAAACTTTAAGGGCTCCCTGTGGTTTTTACATCGATAAATATAAACATACGTACATGCATACAAAATAGATGGTTTAACATTTGAAAAAGAAATGAAGACAGCCATAATTATTAGTATTGTAATTTTACAATAAAAATAAAATAATTAAATAAAATAATTATTATATTATTTTTCTTAAATATTAAATATTTTTTGCTATTTTTATGTAAAATGTTACAATAGTAAAAAAAAATTGTTAGTGAGTCATTTTTATATTTTGATTTAATAATAATAATAATTATTGTTTACTTTACTTTTACTTTTAGTCATTTAGCAGACTCCCATACACCACCAATTCCTCTGTGCACCAATTACATCACATATCTAGGTATTAATGTTTCCCCCAGGCTGTCAGAGCTGTTTGGACTCAACTACTCTCCATTACTTAAAACGATAATCTTCAACGCTGGATGAACCTACCACTATCTATTATGGGCAGAATATCAGTAATTAAAATGACTATGCTCCCTAAATTAAACTATTTATTTACAATTACACCAACACAACCCACCCTTTCCTGGTTTAAATCACTAGATTCAATCATTACCAAATTCTACTGGAAAAACAAGACCCCAAGAATCAAATTGACTACCCTACAGAAACCAAAAATACAAGGAGGACTGGAAGCACCACATTTTTACCACTACTTTCTGGCCAATCAGCTCCAAAATATACACAAATGGATTCACCCTGACTCATCAGAAAGCACATGGCTAGACGTTGAACAAACAATTTGCAAGGACATTAACACTTCAGAATTACCCTTCTTCAATCAGACCATCAAAAAACATCACTGTTTTAAAATGCAGACAATAGCAGCAGCTCTGACAGCCTGGTGGAAATTTCATCAAATAACAGACACTCCTCTTGCACCATCTAAATACACCCCGATCTGGAATAACCCAGATTTTACAGCTAACAAGAAGCCACTCAACTTACGCACATGGGCAGAAAAGGGCATCACACAACTTCACCATATCTTTCATCATAATAACCTGGCACCATTCTCGCACTTGGTCCAGAAATACGACATTGGGAGTAATTGTTTTTTGGAATACTCACAAATCAAATCATCAATTCAATCAAAGATTGACACTAGAGCAATTAACCTAGACCTTTCCCCTCCAATCTCAGCGCTAATTAATATATCGAACTCAAAAAAACTACTCTCCAAAATATACAGAATGATATAAAAATCAGACAATACATTAAGCTTACCAAATGTTAAATGGGAATCAGA
>NW_015540873.1:189382-191733 GCF_001515605.1 Sinocyclocheilus anshuiensis | reverse complement strand
AAGGAGGACTGGAAGCACCACATTTTTACCACTACTTTCTGGCCAATCAGCTCCAAAATATACACAAATGGATTCACCCTGACTCATCAGAAAGCACATGGCTAGACGTTGAACAAACAATTTGCAAGGACATTAACACTTCAGAATTACCCTTCTTCAATCAGACCATCAAAAATCAGACAATAGCAGCAGCTCTGACAGCCTGGTGGAAATTTCATCAAATCACAGACACTCCTCTTGCACCATCTAAATACACCCCGATCTGGAATAACCCAGATTTTACAGCTAACAAGAAGCCACTCAACTTACGCACATGGGCAGAAAAGGGCATCACACAACTTCACCATATCTTTCATAATAATAACCTGGCACCATGCTCCCACTTGGTCCAGAAATACGGCATTGGGAGTAATTGTTTTTTGGAATACTCACAAATCAAATCATTAATTCAATCAAAGATTGACACTAGAGCAATTAACCTAGACCTTTCCCCTCCAATCTCAGCGCTAATTAATATATCGAACTAAAAAAAACTACTCTCCAAAATATACAGAATGATATCAAAATCAGACAATACATTAAGTTTACCCAATGTTAAATGGGAATCAGACTTATCTATTACTCCCGATGCTGCCTTCTGGACACAAATCTGCAAAAATATCTACTTCATGACAAAAAATGCCAACCTGCAACTTATACAGTATAAAGTACTTCATAGATTTCACCTAACTGGACGAAAATTTGTTAAAATGGGTTTTACTTCAGAAACATGCTCACATTGTACACAAAAGACCCCAGACACCTATTTTCACGCCATTTGGCATTGCACCTCAATTAAAAAAAATTCGGAAAACGTTACTGACTCACAACCTTATGGGATGTCACATCCCATTGTCTCCCTCCCTCTGTATATTAAGTGTGACGTATCCATAATCAATTTAAACAGGAGTCAATTACTCCTAGTGGCTCTAACTATCGCCAAGAAAACTATCCTCATAAACTGGAAATCAAGGAACACCATACATATTACATCTTGGAAAAACTTACTAATAAAGTACATCTCCATGGAAAACCTGTCAAATTCCACTCAAAATAATACAATAGAATTACACCCCTCCTGGTTATCTCTCATAAACTTCCATCAATCATGAATCCGCTGACCCTCTTTGTCTGAAGCCATCCTCAATGACACATCTTCATCAATATCTAAACAAGATTGGGGGAGGGGGGTTAGGAGGAGGTAGCAACAATGGCTAATATCAAACCTAATTAAATACTTATAAAATATTAAATTTATTTTTTTTCTCCTTTATTTTTATTAGATCTACTTCATGACAAAAAATGCCAACCTGCAACTTATACAGTATAAAGTACTTCATAGATTTCACCTAACTGGACGAAAATTATTTAAAATGGGTTTTACTTCAGAAACATGCTCACATTGCACACAAAACATCCCAGACACCTATTTTAACGCCATTTGGCATTGCACCTCAATTAAAACATTTTGGGAAAACGTTACTGACTCACTATCCAACCTTATGGGATGTCACATCCCATTGTCTCCCTCCCTCTGTATATTAGGTGACATATCCATAATCAATTTAAACAATACAAATAGTCAATTACTCCTAGTGGCTCTAACTATCGCCAAGAAAACTATCCTCATGAACTGGAAATCAAGGAACACCATACATATTACATCTTGGAAAAACTTACTAATAGAGTACATCTCCATGGAAAACCTGCCAACTTCCACTCAAAATAATACAATAGAATTACACCCCTCTTGGTTATCTCTCATAAACTTCCATCAATCACGAATCCGCTGAACCTCTTTGTCTGAAGCCATCCTCAATGACACATCTTCATCAATATCTAAAGAAGATTGGGGGAGGGGGGTTAGGAGGAGGTAGCAACAATGGCTAATATCAAACCTAATTAAATACTTATAAAATATTAAATTTATTTGTTTATTTATTTTTTCTCCTTTATTTTTATTTATGTTTCTCTCTCTCTCTCCCCACTCTCATTGTCTTTTGTTTTTTATTATTTTTCCTCTCTCTCTTTTCCTTTCTCTTTCTCTTTTCCTGCCTCTGGGCCTCAGTTGGCTGTGGCGTTTCAGTCCCTGCCCTGTGTGGTTCGGATTAGTTGTGGGTGGATGTGATGTGGGGCTGGAGACCTTGTACTGTACATCCAGCTTGTACCAGCTTTGCCCTGGACTTCTTGCCTCTGGCTGGTTCAGCACTACATGCCTTGTTTTTTTTAATGCCTCACATATTAGATGATATACATGCATTTATTGGAACATAAGCAAGCGAAAGAGTAAAAAAAAAAAAAAAAACTTCATA
>NW_015540873.1:176167-181870 GCF_001515605.1 Sinocyclocheilus anshuiensis | reverse complement strand
GCTCCCGGATTGTGCTCTGATCCTTTTGCCTTGGACTAAATGAACCTTTGAATTCTGTACTCATCCATGATGATCCCCGAGGGTCGCTTTGTCAGTTTTTGGATTTTGCACTTTTACTAACCGGATCTACATTCACAGTGGGTGTCGTGGAGGAGGAACGTGGCACCGTACCAGAGCCTCATCACAAGATGGCTAGTCCAAAGCCACTCCACAAGATGGCCGCCAGCTCACAGTGTCTTCCCAAGATGGCCACTGGGGCTGCATTCCAGTCCGTTTTTTATTCCCTTCACTCACAAACATTCCTCCGTCTCGTTTACTCAGATGTACGTCATTGATTACGTTGCACGAGTGCCCACTACTGGCAGAACCCTTGGAATGGGCTGAACTGGAACGTCCTACGCCCTTGATCACTTAGAATCCGCTATGGAAATGGAAATCAAGGAACACCATACATATTACATCTTGGAAAAACGTACTAATATAGTACATCTCCATGGAAAACCTGTTAACTTCCACTCAAAATAATACAATAGAATTACACCCCTCTTGGTTATCTCTCATAAACTTCCATCAATCATGAATCCGCTGAACCTCTTTGTCTGAAGCCATCCTCAATGACACATCTTCATCAATATCTAAACAAGATTGGGGGAGGGGGGTTAGGAGGAGGTAGCAACAATGGCTAATATCAAACTTAATTAAATACTTATAAAATATTAAATTTATTTGTTTATTTATTTTTTCTCCTTTATTTTTATTTATGTTTCTCTCTCTCTCTCCCCACTCTCATTGTCTTTTGTTTATTATTATTTTTCCTCTCTCTCTTTTCCTTTCTCTTTCTCTTTTCCTGCCTCTGGGCCTCAGTTGGCTGTGGCGTTTCAGTCCCTGCCCTGTGTGGTTCGGATTAGTTGTGGGTGGATGTGATGTGGGGCTGGAGACCTTGTACTGTACATCCAGCTTGTACCAGCTTTGCCCTGGACTTCTTGCCTCTTATATATATGTATGTATATATGTGTGTGTGTGTGTGTGTGTGTGTATATATGTATGTGTGTATATATATATATATATATGTGTGTGTTTGTGTATATATATATATGTATGTGTGTATGTGTATGTATGTATATAGCACACACACACAGTAAGTGTGACGTGAGCATGGGGGCCTGGGCTTTGCACTGGGCTGGTTCCACGCTGCACGTCATGCTTTTTTTAATGCATCTCACACTCCACCATATCGGCTTATGTATTGGCAATAGCAAGTTCCTGTACTTGTTTGCAGCAGCAGCAATAATCTACAACTACAGCAATAACCAACAGCAGCAGCAGCGTAGCAGATCTATTCCGCCAAGACCAAATACATTAACATTGTCATATCCATTACCATGCTAAAATCTTCAGAGAGTTCTCATGATAGAAATACCAAGTTCTGTCATGAAACTCTAGATGGCGCAGGCTGATGGGTCCTTAACGTAACTGATGCTGTTCTTAACATTCAACGACTTGTCACAAGCTGATTGGTTCATGTTGCATACGCAGCCAATGAGCTTGCTGCTTTACATTTAAATGGCTGATTAGCATTCGCTTTAGCATTGCAGCGCGCTTTCAGAATTCCTCTGAAACCCTCCACCTTCCCCAGCTCCACCTGTATAGATCTGCTACGGGTTATTTTATATGCTATTTGTGCAGCAGCAGTATGTCTTAAATACTCAGAGCACTATATCGGCTCATGTATTGGCAGTAGCAAGTTCCTGTACTTGCTTGCAGCAGCAATAATCTACAAATACAGCAATAACCAACAGCAGCAGCAGCGTAGCAGATCTATTCCGCTAAGACCAAATACATTAACATTGTCATATCCATTACTATGCTAAAATCTTCAGAGAGTTATCATGATAGAACTATTGTTTTTATACGCAGTGGTATAAATACTGTAACCTTACCCTAACCTACACACTAACACTAACGGGAAACTTTCTGCATTATTACATTTATTACATTTAAAAAATAAATACATTTTATACTGTAGGAAGTCCTCAAAAGCAGGTTTTGTCAGGTTTAGATCCCTTCTGGGTGCAACTGTGTCCTCAAAATTTGGTTAAGTAGGTACACACACGTGATATTTTGGTCCAGTGTGATTCTGTCTCTCAGACAGACTCTCAGACTCAGACTTTACTAAACGAACAGCAGTAACTCTTATTTCCCAAACTGGAGCGTGTGGATTCATGCAGACGGATCCAAAACATACCGGTCTTTAATCCTCCGCTGTACCTCATTAAAGCAAACACACAGCCTCATTGCATTTCATTAAGATCCGTCTGAGGATTCGCTTTCCTCATAATCCTCCAACATCAACTACACAAAGAGGTCCTGATGGAGACGAGCGAGTGATTAAGATGATTTGGATCAGCATCACTCGAGCTGTTAACCGCAGTGTGAATGGCTCCTAATGGCTTCACTGTTGTTTCCAGTTCAAGTTAATCCTGTCCTGAAGTACCGCAATGTTCAGGCATTAGTCTTTCGGGTTTATTAAGTGTCTTTTCTGTCTGTAAGAGAGTATGGGAACTTCAGTCTCTTCAGTCTTGTCTCGGAGCAGAACAGAGAGCTGGAGGAGACCAAATTCATCAAAGAATCCTGAAGAAAGACTGGAGTAATAGAGTAAAAACTTACAGTTACATTTTAACATATATTCAAATTAAAAACTGTTATTTTACATTCTAATAATATTTTACAGTATTACTGTTTTTACTGTATTTTTATCAAATAAATGCAGCCTTGGTGAGCAGAAGAGACTTCTTTCAGAAACATTAAAAAATCTCACCAACCCCAAACTTTTGAACACAATAAAATGAAATAAAACAGAAATAAAATTAAATTAAATTAAATTTTGAATTGAAATTCAGTGAACATATAAAATGAAATAAAGCTTAGTAAAATAAAATAAAGTAAAATAAAAATCTGGCATCTAAAATGCTGAAATGCAGGTGTATACAAAAATAAACAATTTTTTTATAAAAAATAAAGTAAAATTAAACTATGTAAAATAAAATTAAATTTCAGTGGTATACAAAAACAACAGTAAAATATAAAATTAAATAAACTGTAGAATAAAGTAAAATTACATTTAAAAAAAAAATTAAAACGAAATAATAAAATTGTATATTCTGAATTGTAGTGTATTCAGCTATAGTAAAAATGAACATGCTGAACCTTACACAGTCCCTGTAGACTGTGCCAATATGACAATATAACCAGACAAAGCCCCGAGAGACGCTCTACAACAGTCCACATCACACACTTCCATACAGCAGGTGCGTTATTTATCAGGTGCTGTTATTGAGAGTGAGCGATTGATTCTCCTGCAGCCTGTTTGTTTCAGTCGTCACTATTAAACTCTGGCTTTGAATGTTTGATACAGTAATTGAGCTTCAGTATTGATCCCGCTATAACTCAGAGGCAGTGTTGTGTTCCTCGCTCCTCGGAGCCAAGCGTCTGACCACAATGGGATTCTCAAACGGGTCGATATCGAGCTGAGAGCTTTAGCCATGAAGTAAAACCAGATCCTGGTAATGAATTAAACTCCAGACAGATGTGAGAGGGAAGGTACATCAGAGAGAGAAGAGAGAGAAACCTGTTACGACACTCCAGCCAGAGTGCAACAATCAGTCATTTAACAATAAGCACCGAGAACACTCTACTATTCACAAGTTTGGAGTCAGTATCATTTGTTTTTGAAAGAAAGTAACACTTTTATTCATCAAGGGTGCATTAAATTGATGAAAAGTGAGAGTAACGATTTATAATGTTACAAAAGATTTCTATTTCAGATAAATGCTGTTTTTCTGAACTTTCTATTCATCTGTGAATCCTGAAAAATAAAATGTATCACGGTTTCCACAAAAATATTGTGCAGCACAACTGTTTTCAACATTGATAATAATCAGAAATGTTTCTAATAAATCAGCATATTAGAATGATTTCTGAAGATCATGTGACACTGAAGACTGGAGTAATGATGCTGAAAATGCAGCTGCGCATCACAGAAATACATTACAGTTTAACAGATATTCACATAGAAAACAGCTGTTTTAAATAGTAATAATATTTCACAATTTATACTGTATTTTTGATTTAATGCAGCCTTGGTGAGCAGAAGCATTACAAAAAGCATACCAACCCCAAACCTTTTAATGGTAGTGTAGATCACACAAAAAATATCACCATTTTATTTACATCTATTCTGAGAAATATTTTGATAGATGTTTTATGTGTGTATTAAACAATAAAATTTGATATTGATATTCAATGGTATACAAAAATAAAATAAAATACAATTTTATATTGATATTCAGTGGTATACAAAAAATAAAATAAAATTTATATTGATGTTCAGTGGTATACAAAAATAAAATTAAATAAAATTTATATTGATATTGAGTGGTATACAAATAAAATAAAATAAAATTGATATTGATATTCAGTGGTATACAAACATTAAATAAAATTTAATAAAATTTTATATTGATATTCAGTGGTATACAAAAAAATAAAATACAATTTATATTGATATTCGATGGTATACAAAAATAAAATAAAATAACATTTATATTGATATTCAGTGGTATACAAACATTAAATAAAATAAAATAAAATTTTATATTGATATTCAGTGGTATACAAAAAATAAAATAAAATTTATATTGATATTCAATGGTATACAAAAATAACATTTTATAAAATTTTATATTGATATTCAGTGGTATACAAATAAAATAAAATTTATATTGATATTCAGTGGGATACAAAATAAAATAAAATAATTTATACTGAAACTCAGGGTATGCAGAATTTGTCCAGAACGAGAGATCTTACTGTGTGCAGCAGTATTTGCACCGCTGGTGAATCTGTGCTCTATCTGAATGCTCAGGGCCAGTCAAGTGTTTATTGAACCAGTAAATTGTGTTGTTCTTCAGAAAAAAGCTCAAATAAGTCCTTTCTTGTGGCCATTATATAGTCTCCCAAACAGGTTAAAGAATCATGACTTTATGGGCATCGATGGTTCCATGGAATCTGTAAAGGTTCTTCACACTACAGAAGTGTCTCTCGTTTACCCGCTGCTGTCGTTCATCTCAGGCGATCTGATTGTGAGCGGTCGTCTGAAGTGTGTCTCTGAGCGTTTGGGTTTGGGTTTGTAGGGATGCAGTCTGAGCTGCTCTCTCACTTTTTCTTCTTTACACTCATGGTCTTTCCATCCTGTAAGAAAATGCTCATTCGACCGCATCTGTCCATCCATCTCTTTCTCTTCAAGGACTTTTACACCGTGTTAAAGGAAACAGAAAGATTTCTTTTAATAGGTTTTATTAGAACAGAATGTATAGTACGATTATCAACCTTCCATATTATATATACACAAACGAAGGAATAAAAAAACATTTAAAAGGGGGAAAAATTAAATAAAATAATATAAAATAAATAATAAAATATGCTGAAATTCAGGGGTATACAAAAATGAAATAAATCAAATCTAAAATAAAATAAACCTAAGTAGACAAGAAAAGAAATGTTATATTGAAATTCAGTGGTATATATAAATACAAAAATGTAATATAAAAGAAAAGTAAAATAATAATAATAATCAAAATTTGTGTGTGTGTGTGTGTGTGTGTGTGTGTGTGTCTGTGTGTGTGTGTGTGTGTGTGTGGGGGT
>NW_015540873.1:149987-175987 GCF_001515605.1 Sinocyclocheilus anshuiensis | reverse complement strand
GTCCGTCCATCCATCCATCTATCTATCTATATATCTATCTATCTATATATCTATCTGTCTATCTGTGTCTGTCCGTCCGTCCGTCCATCCATCCATCCATCCATCTATCTATCTATATATCTATCTATCTATCTGTCTATCTATCCATCCGTCTATCTATCCATCCGTCTATCCATCTATCTATCTATCCGTCTATCCATCTATCTGTCCATCCATCCATCCATCCATCCATCTATCTATCTATCTATCTATCTATCTATCTATCTATCCGTCCATCATCTATCTATCTATCTATCTATTTATCTGTCTATCCATCTATCATCCATCCATCCATCCATCCATCAATCTATCCATCTATCTATCTATCTATCTAGCATCTATCCGTCCATCGTCTATCTATCTATCTATCTATCTATCTATCTATCTATCTATCTATCTATCTCTTCTTCTTCTTCTTTTCCTTTCGGCTGTTCTCTTCAGGGGTCGCCACAGCGAATCATCTGCCTCCATCTAGCCCTATCCCCTTCTACATCCTCTTCTCTCAGACCGACTACCTTCATGTCTTCCTTCATTACATCCATAACCCTCCTCTTTGGTCTTCCTCTCGGCCTCCTGCCTGGCAGCTCTAACCTCAGCATCCTTTTCCCGATATATTCACTCTCCCTCCTCTGAACATGTCCAAACCATCTCAACCTGGCCTCTCTAACTTTGTCTCCAAAACATCTCACATGTGCTGTCCCTCTGATGTACTCATTCCTGATCCTATCCATCCTCATCTATCTATCTATCTATCTATCTATCCGTCCATCGTCTGTCTATCTATCTATCTATCTATCTATCTATCTATCCGTCCATCGTCTGTCTATCTATCTATCTATCTATCTATCTATCTATCCGTCCATCGTCTGTCTATCTATCTATCTATCTATCTATCTATCTATCCGTCCATTGTCTATCTATCTATCTATCTATCTATCTATCTATCTATCTATCTAATGATGAGATTTATCTGACCTGTTTATATTTGAAATTGAATTTGAATTTGAAATTTAAATTTTTTAATTTGAAATTTGATTAATTTCACAGGTGAGAAGTAACAGAAACTCACAGGAAATACATGTTTTATGTAATTAAAAACAGTTGTTAAATACACTACATACAGTGTGATTATCAGCCGTCTTTTTTATTTTTAACACGTAGTGGACAGTGGAAAATAAACAAATACATACATATTAGTTACCAAATATAGTATTATTTTTGTTCAGTTATTTTTTCTTTTTGTGTGTTTAGTACATAGTTAAGATAAGTAACTGGACTAATTTAATCTAGTTTTCCAGAGTAAAGCATCAGGATGTAGCATTGCATCAGTGTCTCAGCAATGGATGCTCTGCAGTGAATGGGTGCCGTCAGAATGAGAGTCCAAACAGCTGATAAAAACATCACAATAATCCACAAGTAATCCACAGCACTCCAGTCCATCAGTTAACATCTGGAGAAGACAAAAGCTGAAACTAATCCAGCATTAAGACGTTTTTAACTAAAATACCATAGAGTCCATAATCCATAATAACTCTTCCTCCAGTGAAAAAGTGTTCTGTTTCTTATTTATGTAATGCAACAAGGTCGCAGAGGCTGAAGATCATGTTCACACACCGGATTATTTCTTCACGTATCCCAACGGTGGCGTTTCTTTTTCACATCTATGCTATTATTAACCCATTGTTCTGCATGAGTGTTAACCAGCATTCGATTAGTGATTGTATTCTGAGGTGAAGTGTGTGTTTGTTTCTCTCTCCTCTGTTGGAAGCGCTCGGTTTGAGAGTGATTAATCACACACAGCTCTCGTCTTCATGAAGCCCGGCTCCACACCGCTGATCTTCTGCTTTCCATTCATCTTCAGCGCGGGAGCCTTTCATCACATACGGAGGAACATCAGCAAATACATGAGGTGACAGATCATAACTCTTTCTCCCGTTCATTCTGACGAGCATCTTCATTAAAACAGCTAATTAAATTACTTTAATGAAGACAGATAAGTATTCCTATTGTCCTTTTAGTATAGTTTAAAATTGAAATGTAAACCCAAAACACTGAGAAAAGCTTTATTAGGCCACAATGATAATCGACTGATGCGTTTCAAAAGAACACTAGTCTTGTTCAGTGTTTTTTTTTTATGCATTTTTTAGCATTTTTATCAATGATTTTGTTTGTTAATATTTTTTATATTTATATTTATAATCCATTTTAATTTTAGTTAGTTTTAGTCATTTTGTTGGGTGTTTATGTCTTTTTGATGTTTTTTTTATGTCTATATAATTTTTATTTACCTTTTTTAAAACTTATTTTCATGCATAAAGTTAAACTAAGCTGAGAAAATTAAAAATGTTGCCATAAAAGCCATAACGATTTGTGTTACTTGAAATAAAATAAATGTTACCTAAAATAAAATAAAATAAAATAAAAGGCATTCTCTTTTCATTTAGTTTAACCTCTACTAAATGCTAAAATAAATAAAATAAAGAAATAAATAAAAATGTGTAAATACTATATAGACTTAAAAAAATAAAAATAAAGTCAAAATATATATTTTTTTAAATTACAATAAAATAAAAAAAATAATGAATAAAAAATATTATAAGAAAATAAAATAATAAAAAGACAAATAACACAACAAAATTATTAGAACTTTAACTAAACAAAATGTTTTTATAAAAATCTAAACATTATCAAAAACGATAATACAATAACAATTAGAATTAATAAATAAAAATGAGTGAATGAATACTATATTGTAAATACTATACAAATGACAAAAACACAACAAAATTATTTAAAGTCAAAACAGAAAAACAAATATTTTACAAAAATTCAAAATGTGAACAAAAATATGGGAAAAAAAGCTATAATAGTATATCAGTGATACCAGTCAGCTGCCTTATTTTTAGAACAAGTGCACACCTGTGATGCCCTACAGTGCTGTCTATGTAGGCGACTCGCTAGGTTTTATGTCACGTCCACACTCTAAAAAATGCTGGGTTGTTTCAATCTAACTTTGGGACAAATATGGACTAACCCAGCCACTGGGTTAAATTTTTAAATTGCATTTTTAACCCAGCAGCTGGGTTAGTCCATATCTGACCCAAAGTTGGGTTGAAACAACCCAGCATTTTTTAGAGTGCAGTTATTTCCGTGATAAGAGTTTCATCAGGGTCTGTGTTTGTTTACAGAAGCAAAGACAGTCGTATGTTATTCTGTGTGTGTGCATGTGACATGAAATCCATCTCAGTTCCTCGTGAGGGATTTCCAGTCTAGTATACAGCACTGAAATGGCTCATGAACTATTAATATGGTGACAGATCCAAAGTGTGCTCGCATGCAGCAAGACGGAGAAAAGACGTGACCCAACACAGAACCAAAAAACTTTAGCGGACAACATTAAACTAAATTCATTCCAATCAAACTTTGGTGCTAATTAATATGAGCAACAATATGCACAAATATTAAGATGACAGCTTGGTAGCTTTGTTTTGTAAATGTCTCTTGAATTTCAATGGTTCAATGAATGCATCACCGAACAGAGCCAGGTTTATCCGTGTTGTCAGAGGAGCTGTATTTAATGTCATCTAGAGTGTATTTTCACAGTGCTTTTTGAGGACGAGGGCGTCACACAACCTGTCCGTTTTTCATCCGTCTGATTTGACAAGCTTCTGCTAAATCACATGTGACCCTGACATCAGCAACAACAGATACCGCAAGTGTTTTTGTAAACATATAACATTATTTGTTACATGCACAAGTTGATACACTTTTACAGTGTATTGTAAATATGCATGAGTATAATGCTTTTTGCATTTTATAATCTGTATAATTGTCACATTATTTGTTACATGCAAAAGTTTATAAGTCTATATATTAAAAATGTGCATATAAGTCTTTATATTGTAAATATGCATGAGTATAAAGGGTTTTGCATTTTATTATTTGCATGTTACATCATTTGTAACAGGCAAAAGTTGTATAAGACTTCCGTATATATGCATGAGTATAAGGTTTTTAGATTTTATTATTTACATATAACAGTTTTTACATGCAAAAGTTGATACTCATAATCATATGCGTGATTATAAAGGTTTTAGCATTTTATTATTTCGCATGTACTATAATTTGTTACATGCAAAAGCTGAATAAGACTTTTACTATCATATAAAACTCAGAAACAGAGTAGCAAGCGGTTTGCATCCTCTCTCTCTGACTCAACACAACTGTAAGCACTCCAGCGGCCAATTAATCATCCTGAAGGTGTGCGTTTCTGTTTCCTCACCCTGATAAATCAAAATGGGCTCTGTAAGTGCTGCACTCTATATGAACATGTAAATTACACTTTGAATTAATCACCGTCTGCAAACTATCATTTCACTCAGGTTCTCTGCTTATTCAGGTCTCTGAGAGACGGTGAACTGGCCATGCATTCGCTGCTGGTGACATTTATCATCGTCTTGTGCGAGCATATCTTCACGGCGTGTGAGTGTTTTATTCAGTGTGTTCTGGAGGAAGAGTCACAGCATGGGGTGAAGAGGGCAGAGCCGCTGATTCCAGCTTCATGATGCAGGAACAGACTCCCATCAGCCCTCGAAACTTCCCTCCGCTCATCACTTCACATTTATATATGGAAGCTCATTTCCATCAAGGAAAAAATCAAAAAAGTGACTGATTTTTTTTCCCTCTCAGTTCTGTTTACATCTCACAATTCTGAGAAAAAAGATATTGCAAGATCAGAATTGGTCAGAATTGCAAGATCTGATAACTCAAAATTGTGTGATATAAACTCACAATTCCAAGAAAAAAGTCCAAATTGTGAGATTAAAAAGTTGCAATAAACTTTTTTTTTTTTTACAGAATTGTGAGATGTAAACTTAGAATTCTACAGGAAAAAAGTCAAATTTGTGAGATTAAAAAGGTGCAATAAAATAAAACTTATTTTATTTTATTTTACAGAATTGTGGGATGTAACTTAGAATTCTGAGGAAAAAAGTCAAAATTGTGAGATAAAAAACAATGACCTTTTTAACTCAAAAAAAAAGACAAAAAACCCAAAATATAAATTCAGAATTCCAAGAAAAGTCAACTTGCATTTGGAAGAAAAAAAAAAGTGAGCTATTATAATTGTGAGCTAAAATGCCGAAATTGCATTCTTAAGATTTTTTTATTCCTTGGTGGAAACAAGAAAAACAAAAATACAAAATGTAAACTTAAAATTAGAATAATTCAAGCAAAAAAGTAAAAATTACAAGATATAAACTCATAATTGCAAGATTTTAACTCGCAGTTGTGACTTTATAACTTCAGATTGTAAGAAAAAAAAACAAAATTATGAGATTAGAAAGTTGCAATCAACTGTTTGTTTTTTGTTTGTTTGATTTTTTTTATTAATTTCACAGAATTACAAGATGTGAAGTTCTAAGGGAAAAAGCCAAAAATGTTAGATAAAACTTGTAATCGCCTTTTTTTTTATTCCATGGCAGAAACAAACAAACAGAAAGTACCGTGAGCTATAAACTCTAATTCTAAGAAAAGTCTGAATTGTTGATAAAAAGTCACAATTACCTTTTTCATATTTTTATTCTGTGTTGGAAATAATCTTCCATAAAAAAAAACAAAATTATGAGATTAGAAAGTTGCAATCAACTGTTTGTTTTTTGTTTGTTTGATTTTTTTTATTAATTTCACAGAATTACAAGATGTGAAGTTCTAAGGGAAAAAGCCAAAAATGTTAGATAAAACTTGTAATCGCCTTTTTTTTTATTCCATGGCAGAAACAAACAAACAGAAAGTACTGTGAGCTATAAACTCTAATTCTAAGAAAAGTCTGAATTGTTGATAAAAAGTCACAATTACCTTTTTCATATTTTTCTTCTGTGTTGGAAATAATCTTCCATCTGTGTAAAACACACCCTACAGGATCAATATTTCATGAACTTTGCATGTTTCCAGAGTCAGCTTAAAGGCATTCATAACATTCAACCCGAATCGTAAGACCAGAAACATTTATTAAGAAAGTAATATTTGAATTTCATGTGAAGGGTCTTACATGGACAGCAGGTGCGTTTGAAGAAGTTTACTGAAATGCACACATTCTTTGATTTACAACATGCAAGCACAGCATATAAGAGTGAATCTCAAACACGACTTGAGAGAGTTCATCATGACAGAAAACAGGAACAAATCGCTGACATGCTAGAGTGAATCTGGAAGAAATAAAACACAAAACAGTCGGTTCATCCGTTGTGCTTTGAGTGAAAGGCTGTACAGCAGCAGAAGAATAAGACTCTCAATAAACCTCAGTGACCCTCTTATATCTGATCCAAACACTCATTATTTTTGCAATTCCTTTTGGTGCCTCTTTCATTTCGTTCAATGATCATCTGGTTAATGTAAAGCTCAGATTGAACGCTACATGTATTGCTCTTATGCATCTTATGCATGCATTTGTGTTTTATCAATATTGGCTTTGCAGACAGTCTCAATGTAAACAATTGTTTAAATGTAAATTCAGAGTCAGAACTGAGTTTGTGAAGGAAATTTAGAAGCTCTTGATGTTGGACTGATGGATTTGTGTCTGTGTGTGTTTCAGAGAGTTCGATCTGTGATGTAGACACCAGATTTAGATATTCGACTGATGGGATCAGAACTGTCTGTGCGCCGATGAGAGTGCGGTGTGTTCACGTGTCCCATTTCTGAATGGGCTCAGTGCTTTCGTCAGTCAGCGGAGAGTCGATGCTGGAGTAATTAAAGAAACGATCAATATCCATCAGAAATGCTGCCAGTGTTACTCCACTTCAGTTATTTAAACAAGCGACAAGTTCATTCTACGTAAGCCCAGTGCACGCGTGAAAACAACTAAACTGGTAGTGACACAATTATTTTCATTCAAAAGAGTTCAAAAGTTTGGAGTCAGTAAGATTTTTTAAGTTTTTGAAAGAAGTCTCTTCTGCTCACCAAGGCTGCATTTATTTGATTATAAATACTGTAAAAATTGTGAAATATTATTAGAATGTAAAACAGCTGTTTTCTATGTGAATATCTGTTAAACTGTAATTTATTTCTGTGATCAAAGCTGTATTTTCAGCATCAAACAGTCTTCAGAAATCATTCTAATATGCTGATTTGCGGCTTAAAATAAACATTTCTGATTTTTATCAATGTTGAAGTGAGTGAGTGAGTGTGTGTGTGTGTGTGTGTGAGTGTGTGTGTGTGTGTGTTTCTCTGGCTGGTCAGGAGTTCTTCTCTCAGAAATCAGAGCATACAGTAAACAAATAATGCAACAGATACAGTGAAATATACCAGTGAACCTCAGGATAAAGATAACAGTGCAGGAGATTCGGGATGCCGTGGACGTACTTGTAAGAGTGGATACTTACATAACCGCTGGCAGAATCGCTGAGTTTGGCTGCCAGCAGTTGTGATTTGATGCTGACACTGAAGGGCACTTGTACTTTTTCCTTGTTTGTTTGCATGTAGACATTTTCCCTTCATTTTGAAAAGAATAATTATTTTACATGTATTCCACTGTTAAGTGCCTGCCTGATTTGCATTCAGTTTATTTTTCTGTCTGGTTTCGTTAATATCTCTGCAAAGGGCACTTGTACTTTTTGCTTGTTTGTTTGCATGTAGACATTTTCCCTTCATTTTGAAAAGTTAAGTGCCTGCCTGATTTGCATTCAGTTTATTTATTCTGTCTGGTTTCGTTAATATCTCTGCAAATGTTGCAGTGAAGAAGCCTATAAAAGTTCAGTGTGAGTAACTGATGATCAACAGTCAGCAGTCATGTATGCAGTGTTGGGGAGTAAGTAAGTAAAAAGCAACCTTAAATGCATTTTTTCAGTTGTTCAGCAGTTAAAAATGCAGTATTTTAGACTTGGTTTACTGTATTTAAACATTTATTGTGTTCATACCATTCTTTGCAGTACTTTGGGGTACCATGTAAATATAATGGTTTAGTGTCATTATATATGTTGACGTATTATGATATTACATCACTGTGTCATGGTATTGCCGTAGTACTTTTAGAGTAAGGCTAATTTTAGAATGGTATTAATGGTGACAAATTATTTGAAGCCTTTATTTAATGCAATATAAATGTGCCACAATTAACTTTTTTATATTTTTATTCCATGGTGGGGGGGAAAAAACTGCTAAATGTAAATGCAAAACTCAGAATTCAGAGAAATTTTTTTTTTTGAAAAATGTGAGATATACAGTAAACTCACAATTCTGAGGAGAAAAGTCTATTGTGTTCATACCATTCTTTGCAGTACTTTGGGGTACCATGTAAATATAATGGTTTAGTGTCATTATATATGTTGACGTATTATGATATTACATCACTGTGTCATGGTATTGCCGTAGTACTTTTAGAGTAAGGCTAATTTTAGAATGGTATTAATGGTGACAAATTATTTGAAGCCTTTATTTAATGCAATATAAATGTGCCACAATTAACTTTTTTATATTTTTATTCCATGGTGGGGGGGGAAAAAACTGCTAAATGTAAATGCGAAACTCAGAATTCAGAGAAATTTTTTTTTTTTTTAAATGTGAGATATACAGTAAACTCACAATTCTGAGGAGAAAAGTCCAAACTGTGAGATTAAAAAGTCACAATTTCCTTTTTTACATCTGCATTACAAAATGCATGATAAAACAATTTCAGTGCATTAATTAGGCTTTGTAATGCGACTTATAATGCATTGTATCACATCATGAATAATTGTAACCACTGTTATATTATAATATTTATCTATTCATTGTTACACCTTTACAAAGTATAATGCATTAAAACACATGACACACAACCAATTTCAGGTGTAGCAAGCAAATATTTAACTTTGGTCACAGTTATTTATGAAAATGTATAATGCATTATACATAAAGGCCTCAATTAAAGTGTTACCATTTAAACTGTAGCAAATTAATAATTGTATTGCAAATTTATCAGTTTAAACTTTTTGCATCCATATTTGTGAAACTGTTGCTAAACAAACCTGTTGCTTTAAAATAAACAAAAAATATATTTTAAAAGATATCACCCCTAAGCCTTCTATTTTGTTTTTGTAGTGAACTGCTTTTCAAGAGAAAGTTAGCAGTGTTATAGTTTCGTCCCCAACACTGCATGTTTCAGTGTTTTTCTGTAATTTTAACATTGTCTGTCTGTCGTGCACGAGCTGCAGAATTTAATGCTGGATGAACATCATTTAGACCAGCATTCAAAAGATAATATGCATTCAGCCCGAGAACACGAGTGACAAACAGAGATGTTGGCGCGTCTTAACATCGGACATACTTTGTTCTCAGGAATGGGAATTTGGGTGAAGGAGCTGCGTTCATTGGGATGCTCTTCTGTTTTAGGTGGGATGCTTCCAGCCGCGGGGATGCATGCGGCGATGGCGGACATCTCTCCTGTGTTGCTCTCATTGGTCATGCCTGCGCGCTCGGTGGTCTGGTTGATGTTCCCCTCGATGACGGTGACGTCACTGCAGCTCAAGAGCTGAACCAGACACTTCCTGAACTGAGGAGATCACAGGAAGACAAATGCAATGGATTATTCTCTAGAGATCTTTGATGTACACTTCAACTCTGCTCTGAGCTAGAAAACATCCTTGAAATTAATTTGCCTTGCACTGAACATCACCAAAAATTCATAAACTCAAGATTAGGGTTCAACATGGCTTAAGTTGCAAGTTATTTCCTGAAGGAAACGTGTTTTTGGTCCCAAAGTTTATTGCAACAAATTGTGAGGCAAGACACTAGAGGTGAATAGGGTAAAATGTTAACTAATAGATATAAACATATTTTGCCTATTTGATTAATCACAGTACATTCATAAAACCAGGTTCAAAATTTTTGTTCGACTTTGTTGTCATATTAGAGTTAAAGGTTTTTCAAGAGGGAATTTTGGATTTCTCTTTTTATCAGAAAATACTGTCATCAGACATAAAAAAAGGGTACCTGGGGCTGTTGCTAGGGTGTTGCTATGCCGTTGTTTTTAGGAATAAAATGTTTTAGTAATGTTTACATAAAAATATTATGAACAAATCGCTCTATAAAAAACCTTCAGAATATAAGCTGTACATTTTGGTGCATGTAAATGCTGCTGAAGTGAATAAGAAAAAACTCAAACCTTTAAAGATAGATATTGGAATTGAAATCCATAGTTGCAAATAGATAAAGTGCAATAAATAACAAACACTTAAATGTAGATTTAAGATGCTTTAGATGTTTTCTTTGCATTGCGTCTGAAGATAAGAAGACAAGTTATAAACAAATAGCCCGTGATCTCAAATTCAACCAGTGCATGAAACAAACAAACAATGGTTTTGTCTGTAGTGTCTCACCTTAAATAAATCACCAAATGCTGAGAGTTAAGCTAAGTGGATTTTACTGATGCAATCAGGCTACTAAACGAGCAGTGAAATCAGTCATCAGTTGATATGTTGCTTTGCAGCTGACGGCTGTGTAACATGTAAGTACAATTAGTCAATCCTGATGAGGTCATAATTGCACAGTAATCATTAATTGTTTCCACATTAGCCTGCGGTTCACATCGTCCTTCTCATTCTTCATTAGTCCCCAGTCATGAAGCTACAGAGTCCGATAGACACTAATTAGTTTGTGTCCTAAAGTCACTTGAAAAGCCCGTCTGATCCTGTAAATATAGGGCTTTTCAAACGCATATCTTGGCTTTAGGTTTAAAATCACTTTTATCATGCAATTTATTAAAAGTTGTTTTTATTATGCAATTCACTACAAATAACACCAGAGTTATTATAGTTAAGTCACATAGTTTTTCTACTTCAAAAATTCTCTGTTCAATTCAGTGCGTTACTTGCCATTTCTTTGTGATTATTTGTCAAAATAGTTTCAAAGTAACTCCTACGCCTGGTAACTTGCTTTGAAACAGACTCGGAAACGAATTGTAAAGTTCACAAATAAGTACAAAGAAACAGCAATTAACACACTGAAATAAACATTAGAATTTTGAAGTAAAAAGACTGAGATAGTATTCTATTGTAAAACGTGCTTAAATAGTAATGGGGTTATTTACAAGTTAAAAAAAATACAGTGTATTAATATGCCCAGCTGTAATTAGTAAAACACCAATGCACTAATTCTACAGATTTTTATTACTCTATAAAAAAATGTATAGAGTATTTTTATTATTCAGTCTAATTTACAAGTACAAACTGTGATCAGCACTACAATTATAGCTGTTTTTGTGTTATTTTAGTATACCACTGACAACATTATTTAGTCTGAGATGACCATCAAACAAGCATGCCGTGTTGCTGTGCACGTATTTTTGCAGATTTCTGAATAGGAGAGCTGTTCATGTTCGAGTGTGGACAGCATCCAGATGTCAGCGTTTGAATGGAGAGAAGTGGCTAAACTGACAGCTACAGCTCAGTAGGAAGACGGAAAGACACAGCGCTGCCAAACACTGTTTACGTCCAGTAACCTCCACAGCTGCTCAATAATTCAGCATCTTCTCCTTTAGAGTGCGCCAGGTTTGATCCAAACCACGGGTATTTATTTATTTTTTATTTTAGTAGTATATGTCAGATACATCAGCTCTGGTGAAACGATATCATCCCAGCATGACAGCTTTAGGATTTTTCTAAGTCTTGCACGCTTCTCAAACACAGTATTGGAAAGCAGCCTCAATCCTAAATGGCTTGCATAAGGACTTATTTCTTCAAGCTCTTTCAGCTACAGTAACCCATTTAGCAGCGGGGGATTTTAACTGGGATGCAGGAAACTTTCTTGCCACGCCTCGAGATCTTCATGCAATATTATTAAGATCAAAATTTAAGTACAAGCATCGCCGCAAACTCATTTAGCAAAGCAAGTTGCTAACTGCGTTTGAGTTTGGCCTTTCTAATCTTATAATTAGTTGATGTTATATTGAATATTCATAAGAAATACCAGCAGTCCAAACCTAGAAACTATGGAAGTCCTATTCTACCACTGAATAACATTTTTTTTATTTTTTTTTTACTTTTCTTGTTTCTTGTAATTCAGACTTTGTTTTCCCGCAATTCTGTCATTTTTAATAAAAAAATAAATAAAAAACACTTTTTATCTCACAATTTGGACAATTTGCATTTTTCGCCAAGAATTATAAACTCACATTTCAAGCTTTTTTTAATTTTGGGTTTAGATCTCACGATAGTTTTTTTCCCCACCACTGAATAAAAAAAATACTAATTTAATTGTGACTTTTTCATCTCACAATTCAGACTTTTTTTCTCGCAATTTTCAGTTTACATTTCACAATTCTTACTTTTTTTGACAGAATTGTGTTTATACCTCGTAATTCTGTTTTTTTTTTTTATTATTGTTTTTTCTGCAATAAAAAATTAAAGTTTATATATCACAATTCTGAATTTATATCTTGCAATTCTGACAATTTTCCCTCACGATTGAGTTTATTATTTACACTTCTGATTTTTTTTCTCTCAGAATTGTGCCTTTATGTTTTTCATAATGATGTAATATCACTGTAATCAACATTAAAGTCATTGAAATTTCCCGCCATCTGACATTCAAAGGAAGTAGAGTTGTATTTCCATTGGGTTTATGTTTATAAGCTTCTACTGATCAAAAGTTCTAAATTCTTCAGACGTTTGAACTGTTTTATTAAATGATGCCTCTATTTATACAGCCTTTAATAATAAAAACAATAACAGAGAGATGCAGGTGTTATCAAGGCAAATCATTTCGGCTTAAAAACCATCCTGAGCTCGCTTCACGCTGCATTTTACTGCTCATTTATTAATGATCCATTTATTATTAAAGATGAAGCTGACGACTAACAACACCAATCAAAGGGTGAGTTTATGTAACGCTGTCGCTCTGCATTCTTCTGAGGACCTAATATCGTATGATGATGAAGATGGATCACCAGCATATGCTATTTTGAGAGTAAATGAGGACAAGTTTCCTTCTTTAATTCGAATAACTAACAAATAGTCATTCTCGAGATTTAGAGAGATTGAATACGTCATGAAAATTCTAAGAAAGTTTTTGTAACCTTTAAATAATGTTACAAATGTGACAAGAAAACTGGACATTTTAGAAACATTAAAAACGAATGTTCCCACAACGTTTTTATAACCTAAATTTGTCACCTGATTAATTTTTGGTCAAATGCATAATGGGTAATATTATAGCCTGACATATGAAATAATAGTCAGAAAAATCTGAATTTATTTTAATGGAGTTTATTGAACCTTTAAACAAAAATAAATTAGATTTCTTTAAGCATTATATTTTATCCGTCAGGCTCGTATATTCTGATAAAGTGAGAATATGAAGGAAAAACAGCTCGATTTTATTCAGAGACTCAAACTGAGCAAAAATATGAAAGTGGTGCAGATGCTGATATTTATCTGATGCAATTCTGCTGCTTGTAACATAAATCAGAGAGATCTTTATAACAGTGCAGCAGATACTGACATAAAGTGATCTGAATATCAGCGGTCGCTCTATATCTCCAGTAACATGTCTCAGTAAGATGAGATTGAAATGATCCAAACATATAATGCAGTGATTGAGAGCTGAAGAAATAAAGGCTCCTCAGAAGATGTGAGATGTTCTGGAGGCTTGTGAAGATCATTCCTCCGCTGAGGAACAGTGAAAGTAAAGCTTCTGGAAACAAACGCTCCTCAAAAGATCCTGAGGATCAGATTTGAGACTCTAAAACATGACTGATGGAGAATCAAGTAAAGCTGAGCTGCTTCAGTCCAGTAAGTGTTCATCTGGAGATATTACTGCAGTTATTCTGACCTTTACTTGATCAAAACCAGTCAGAATTTGACACGAGAAGCTCCAGCTGAAGCTGGACGTTTGTACAATTACACTAAAAGAGCTTTGACTGGATAAAAAACACTAAACTATCAATCAGACGACAGAAGACATGCAGGAGATCATTTAGAGCTTTAGAAATGTGTGCATCAAATATAATACATCATGGGTCTGATCCCAGGGCAATGCATGAACTGCATGCATTGTAAGTCACTTTGGATGAAAGCATCTGCCAAATGCATGAATGCAAATGTCACCTGTTTGTTCATGAACACGTAGATGATGGGGTTGTAAACCGCCGCGGTTTTGGAGAAGAACGCTGGAACGGCTGCCAGCCGCGGGTCCAGGTGAATGCTGGGATGGGCCGTGACCACGATGGAGAACGCAGCATACGGAGTCCAGGCCACCATGAAGGCCACGATCATCACAACCACCATACGAGTCACCTGACGCTCTGGCTTCCTGGCATTGCCCAGCCTGCCGTGCGTGTTAGACACCTGCAAACACACACATAATGTGTGCTGACAAAATAATTGTTATCATGGCTAGATTTGATGATGGCAGTCTACTGGAAATCAGGTTTAGCACACATGGTAACTTTAGATCATTTTTATGGTTTGTCTGTGATCAGAGGTCAGTTTGCAGTTCTAATGACATCAGAAAGCACATGGAGATCATTAGGATTCAGTGGATCGCTGGTCTAATGAGCCGCTGGACTCCAGGTGTTGTGGAGCGACTGACCTTTCTGAGCTTCCGGAGCAGTTTGCAGTAGCAGACGATGATCACACCCAGTGGAAGGATGAAGCAGGTGGTGAAGAACGTGATGATGAAGGTGTGATCCTGGAAGTTTCCCGAATACCTGCAGAGGGACAAAAATTAATGAGTGCAAAGATCCGATGAAAGAGAAAGCTTTCTTACCTTTCCAAAGAAAAAAAATAATTATATATATATATATATATAGGCTACATGTATGTGCATAATTATAATGCAAGTTGATATTCTGATCATATTTTTTTTTCCAAGCACATTTCACCAATCCCAAACCACATCAATCTTAATAACAAAGTTAAGGCATGATCACTGGACAGAGACATGCTCATTGGGTCAGCAGGGTCAGACAAAAACAGGTGGAGAAGAAAAGACACATTAACTGCAAAATAATTAAGAATTATAATTAGGTGTGACTCCATCAGGAACCCTTTAGTCTCCAGAAGTGCCAGGTGCCAGGTTCTCAAGGACTTAGGTTAGGTAAATAACTCTAAAAAATGAGTAAGAATCATATGCTGAAGTGTATTAAAATACATGAAGACTGAATTTTTTTATAGGCTCTATAGACAGACCAGCACCACATCCTCTTGTGCACTGTTTGAAGAATTTATCTTCCAGAATCTGGCAGTAAGTTTTGGGAGTTCATTTTCAGTCCATCTCCTATCCTGAAAAGTTCGGCTTGGAGACTCAAGGGTTCCTGATGGTTTCACACCTAATTCTTCAGCTTAATTCTTAATTCTTTTGCAGTCTCCACCTGTTTTTGTCTGACCCTGCTGACCCAACGAGCATTTCGCTGTCCAATGGTCATGCCTTAACTTTGTGATTTCTAGTATTGCATGAGTTAAATCTCTTTTTTGGCTCCTTTTATCTGTAAAAGAAAACCTGCTTAATAATTATGCACACCGGATATAAGCCTTCATGAACAATTATATGTCATTTATAAATGATTAAATACAAAATGAATAGTAGTTATTAAGACTATGGAATTGGTCAAATGTGCCTGGAAAAATATATGATCAGAATATCAACTTGCATAATAAATATGCATGCACTGTACATATATATATATATATATATATAATGTAAATGACTAAATATATATATATATATATATATACAGTATATGCTTTGACAATCTGTATTGTATAAAGTGCTATACAAATAAAGGTGACTTGTCGTGAGATATATACTGAATTGCGAGATATAAACTCAGAATCGTGAGATATAAACTGAATTATGAGATATAAACATAGAATTGTGAGATGTAGACGCAGAATTGCAGATATAAACTCTGCAATGAAATAAAATGTCACAATTACAGTACCTTTCTTTTTTCACTTTCTTTTTCTTTCTTTTTTTTCATTTCCATACTAAATCACATAATGATGTTTAAAGATAAAGATGTCAAAGGTAAAACAGACTTTGAACAAGTAAGAAATCCTAGCGGTGAGTATTTCACATGGCCAAAATGAATTCCAATAAATCAGCATGTCAGAACAAGGCTCCCATTTATGGATAAAAGAACTAATTAGCAGAAAAGAGACAATAAATCTGAGCTAGTTAATTAGCTGCTGGTTTAGGCTTGAATGAGGAGGAAAGGCTCTCGTGGTGGTGAGTTTGACAAGCTCCATCCATTAAACCTACTCATCCTGTATTGTGGCGTCCCTCGTTTGAAAATGAAAAGATTTTAGACAATTAGAAGATGTGCATAGAAAGAGCTCTCATTTACTGTGTCCTCTCTGATACAAGCCTGAAAGATTTTCAAGAAATTCTGCCTGCACAAAGACCCATAGACAGTGATCCAATCACATCACATGCAGAACTACAGCTGCTGGCACGAGCATTCTGAAGAAAGCACCAGAAAATCACTGCACATATACAGTATGTAGGTTTGTTGTGTTGTAAACTACTGCAGAACAACTGAAGATACTTCAGACAGATTCTTTTTCTTTGAAAGACATGCATATGAATCAGGAACATGCTTTGATTACGATTTGCTGACATTTCTGTTAACTTATGAAAAGGTTATTTCTGAATGATTTCTGAATGTTCAAAACATTTTTTTTTAATGTTTAAAATTTTGTTGTTTTTTATGCATGGAGGGAACATTTCATTTTAGAATACTCCAAATATTTTTTAAACATTTTGCTAACGTTCCCAAGAAGTTATGAAAATATTATTTATGAATGTACATGCAAAACATCCAGTTTTTAAATGTTTAACAACAAAAAAATAACACTTTTTTGTTATGCAAACACAGGGAATTTTCCAAATATTTTCTTAATGTTTTGCTAACCTTATCATTAAGTCATTAACAGGTTATTTCAGAATGTTCTCTAAACATTCAAATATCAAGTTTTTTTTTTTTTACTTTTTTATATGCAAATGTTAAGCGAATATTCCATTTTATACATTTTCCAAATGTTTAGCCAAAGTTCCCATGAAGTTATGAAAATGTTATTTCTGAATGCACTCTGAACATTCAGAATGTCCATTTTTTTAATGTTTAAAAATGTTCTGTTATGCAAATGTTCAGGGAACTTTAAATTGTATAATCTTATTGTATAATGTTACTTTTAAATGTTCTCTGAACATTCCGAAACCAGTAGTAACATTTAAAAGCATTAGATGAATGTCCAACTAAAACATTCCAGAAATAAAACATTCCATGAACAGTTTTGAGAACATTATTAACACCCAGATAAGTCTGAACGAATGTTCTACTAGCATTACTGGAAGAACGTCGTTTCATAACTTAGAGAACATTGCCAGAATGTTCTGAGAATGTTCCTTGTTAGCTGGGTTTGGAAAGCAAACAGTACTTTGTATTCATGTTGATCTTCTTTAAAGGGCAGTTAGACTGAGTTGAGGCAACGTGAGCGACAGCGACTGTTTCTGATGCATCAAAATTGAGTTTAATTTATGGAAATGAGCAGTAGTGCAATGCAGTGACTGTCAATGAGAGTAGTGCATGAAACAGCTAGTAACTACCAAAACTACTGCAACTGTCTGTGTGAAAACACCTGAAGAACAAGCCGTCATTAAACCAACATACACTAATTATAAGCTTATTCCCTATCACACATTCAGCACATATTGATCTTCAGATGGGAAGTGATGGATAAAATGCCGTATTGTCCTCATGAGGCGTGCATGGCAAGCGTGCCATTTAAAGGTGACATTAGATATAATTTAACCTCGCTTTAACCCGACAGCTATCAGGTCCTGTTGATAGTCCAGTCAGCATTATTGAGCGCTTCTGTTTTCTGATTGACAGTGAGTCTGATAGTCTGAAGGAATAAATTATCTGCATGTAAATGCAGTGTTTTGAGTGGAGGGGAAATGGTTTGACATTCCAATTCAAACCAATAAAAGTAAATTTCACAAACAATTACAAAGAAAAGTTTTTCTTTACAATGCACATGTAAATCATTCACTGTTATGATACTAGCCATGTGTTCTTTTTTTCTCTTTTTATTTTAGCTTGGTATTAAACCGGATCTATCTATCTATCTATCTATCTATCTATCTATATATCTATCTATCTATCTATCATCCATCCATCCATCCATATATATATATCACATTATGTTTCAACCAATTTATTCATACTTGTATTTTTTTTAATTACTGTATTTATCAATTTCCAATATAACAAAAACATCAAAATAATAAAGTAAAATCAACAAAACAAACAAACAAACAACAATAATAATGATAATAATAATAATTTGTAATACTATATTTTTAATAATATATTTGAGTGTGTGCATATATATATATATATATATTGTTTTTTTTTGTTGTTTTTTTTCTGATTCTGGAGATCTCTATTTATCATTAATATTATGGTTTTGTTTGTTTTTCTTCTTTAAAGTGTTTTTTTTCTGATACTGGTAATTGTAGTTTATCGTTGTTGTTTTGATTTTTGTGTAATGTTGAAAATTGATCATCAAAAAAAAATGCATATACTTTTTTATTTCAATCAAGATTTGAGACTAAAAATGTATAAGGGGAAGCATTTTTAGGTGCTGTAATTAGTCTTTCAGCCTTAACGTGATATATGAGTGTGATAAATGAGTGTTTGCGCTCCTCACCAGTTGGGTTCGCAGGTGGTGCCGATCTTGCTGACGGTGTAGCTGCTCCAGCCCAGGACAGGAGGAATGGTCCAGATGAAGGAGAAGGTCCAGACAAACAGCAGACCCAGAGCCGCGTGTTTTCCTCGCAGACGGATGTTCCCCAGCGGCCGACAGATGACGAAGAACCGCTCGAACGCCAAGACAGCCAGAGACCACAGAGCCACGATGCCTGCAGATTCAGACAGAGACCGATGAACAGAAGATCTCAACATAACAGCGGAGAAGACTGAGAGCAACTTCATGACATATATTTATTGCACGAGTAATTTTAGATGTGTTTTAACTAACATTGGCTATGTAGCTATAAGTTTACATAAACATATATAAAACATATATATGAGCTCAAGTTTTTTATGCACATTTTTAGAATTTATGTGCATCTTGACATTTCCATCCAACGTTTTTTAATGCAATATCCCAAAATTAATTGGATGGAAATATAGCTACTGTGCACTGAAAATATGGAGATGCATTTGCAAACAAGTTTGCAGTTTTGTAATTGATGAACTTTGCAACATCGACCCTGTTAGTGAACTGAATTGAATCAACACTGCACAGAATTGAGCTGAATAATGACACTATTGTCTGCTGTAGAGCTGCTTTTTAGATTAATCAAATTCATTTAATAATTGATTATTTTGCAGCTTTCTGCAACATTGTTATTACTGTGAAGCTGCTTTGAAGCAATCTGTACTGTATTAAGCGCTGTAGAAATAAATGTGACGACAATGCATTGCAATTAATTTCTGAAAAACACATGCAACTCTTATAAAACAAACTGAACAAGTGCATTAAAAATTAAGCTGGTGATTGAATTACATTCGCATTGTCTTGTGTTAGCAACCAGAGAACTTCCATTTCTTGTATTTATAATAATTTTTAGTGGGTCATTTATTTTTTTTAAATTTTTTTAGTCCACACAAAAAATCTGAGTCACAATAAAATATTTAAAGTTGTCAATTCACAATTCTTGTGATAAACTAGACTTGACAGATCATTAAATTTGCATTTATTGCACAAAATTGCAATGAAAAACTCATTTGTGTGAGCTTGATATTTCTATTATAAATTGAGCTTCTTATGACCAGATGTTACATAATTGACATTTAATGAAGATCTACTAATAATGTGTCCACTGTGAAATCAGTATGAAATCAGGACAAACTTCACACTGCTTTACTGTACACCTGACATCTGTAATCACATTGTTTTTACTCGGTTTATTGTCTCTTTAGTTTGAAGTCCAACTGCATTAAAACAGATCATGCAAGCATAAATAGCAATTAAGAGGATCAATCAAAGCTGTTTAATGAATGAGAGTGTGACTGTGGGTCTGCGATCGCATGAATGGTAAACACTGACACAGATATGAGAGCAGCTGTTCATCTGGGTTATTCTTTACAGAGTCATCGGTTCACAGGCACATCAGCTATTTAATATTTAATATGCAGCTAATGATTTTGCATGCAAACTTATATACTGTGTGTTAGTTTTGATCCTCTGATCTAATTAAATCCCATTAAACAGATACTGAATTTTACTCTGTTTTGGATCGCCGAGTAGACATGCACTTTTCATTACTGTAACTGGTATTAAATGCAATCATTTAGATTTTGTTGGAGTCATCTGAACCCTGAAAAACTGTTTAAAAAACGTAAAAACAAAACAGAACAACCGGCATGAGTGAAATTCTACCGTGTATACAATCTTAACATGTAGAAATTTATATATGTACACTACCAGTCAAAAGTTTTTGAACAGTAAGATTTTCTCTTCTGATTCGTCTCTTCTGCTCACCAAGTCTGCATTTATTTGATCAGAAATACAGCAAAAGCAGTACTATTGTGAAATATTTTTAATATTTAAAATAACTGCTTTCTATGTGAATATCTGTTAAATTGTAATTTATTTCTGTGATCAAAGCTATATTTTCAGCATCATTACTCCAGTCTTCAGTGTCACATGGTCTTCAGAAATCATTCTGATATGCTGATTTGCTGCTCAAGAAACATTTCTGATTATTATTATTATTAATAATAATAATAATCAGAAATGTTTCTTGAGCAGCAAATCAGCATATCAGAATGATTTCTGAAGACCATGTGACACTGAAGACTGGAGAAATGGCTGTTGAAAATTTAGCTTTGCCATCACAGGAATAATTAAATTTTAAAATATAATAAAAAAAAGTTATTTAAAATTGTAATAATATTACTTTTATTACTGTATTTTTGGTCAAATAAATGCAGCCTTGTGGAGCATAAGAGACTTCTTTAGAAAAACATAAAAAAAATTCTTGAGCAGCAAATCAGCATATTAGAATGATTTCTGAAGATCATGTGACACTGAAGACTGGAGTAATGATGCTGAAAATACAGCTGCGCATCACAGAAATACATTACAGTTTAACAGATATTCACAGAGAAAACAGCTGTTTTAAATAGTAAAAATATTTCACATTTTTACTGCTTTTTCTGTATTTCTGATCAAATAAACGCAGCCTTGGTGAGCAGAAGAAACTTCTTTAAAAAACATTACAAATTCAAAAACTTTTGAATGGTAGTGCACATATAGTGTTTTTGAAAACCCAAACGACACATGCTGAAGATGATCAAAAGCTCTAATGCAAACTTACCAAAAAAGGTGACTGCGAAACCTTCCAAAACACAAGCCCATTTGCCCAAGAAGAAATAGCCGTGGAAGTTGGTTAGAAAACTGATCGTTCCTCCAGTCAGCGACACGAGAAAGTCCGCCAGAGATAAATTGACGATGATATAATTGAGCGGCTGTCGGAGCTGTTTGAACCTGAAGGTGACCAGCATCACCGTGAAGTTCTCGCACAGAGACACCGAGGTCACCACGAACATCAGCGCCGCAAGGACCTTATAGTTCCAGGGTGCGATGAATGTGAGCGGTCCCGAGAACGGATCCTCGGTGTGAGAGACGCCGTTCACCGCCGCATCAAACGACTCCATCGCTCCAAACGAGTCAGATGAACCAAACCGAGCCTACATCTGGAGAAAGTCTGCGTGCATCGTAAAGACAAGGCTATTCTGTGATATTTAGTGCTTGTTCTCTATGAGCTTCATAATCCAGGCGCGCGCGTTCCGTGTACTTGTTGAGCGTGTTTGACGGTCCTGAATCTGGAGGGGTTTTGTTGACTTTCTCTTGCTGGATGGGGTTTATATAGGCTATCGGCACAGGTCGGGTCAGCCACGTAACTGTGCCTTCATCATCATCATCGTCACTTGTGTGCAGAACTCCAGTCAGTGCGCTCGCGCTTCAAGGATGCATCCATTACGCAGAAACGCCGCGTGCGTAATTGTGGAGAACAGCCAAACTCCCCTCATTGAGCGCGCAAACGGTGACTGCTAAACGATTGTGCATTTCGTCGATACTGCGCCGCTCGCCTTTCTCAGTCCTTCTCTGCGGAATAAGGGCAGTGTGTGGAGAGGATCGATGCCGGAGACCCTGGAGAGCCGCTCTGATTCATCACGCACTCCAGCTGCACCGCGAGACGCGAGCGCGCTGCATTAGTGCAGGTCAATAAGTGCAATCCAATGCACTCATAACAACAAGCGCTAATAGAGTTATGCATTATAATGCGAGTTTGTTGAGACTATGGATTCTACAGTTTAATTATGGAAGTACTTCTACTGAACATGCAAAATAAGTCTTAAATAGAAATGGACCCAGAAAGTTGTAAGGGAGACTGTGACACTCCAGTGAAGATACAAATGTTAAAGTCACAAAAAATAAACACTAACACTACTGAACATTGGGGCAAGTTGTCACAATGGGAGCCTGTTGTTACAGGCTTTTAAAACAGTTATGAAAGACAACATGTTCTGAAAAAGGGAGGGGGGGTGGGGGTTTGGTAACATACAAAATCTCAGATATTGTATTTTATCTAAATACATTTGTTTTCATTGCTTTTTTTTCAGCTATTTGCCAAGGCAACATTTTTATTCACTTTGATGTACTAAAATAACAAAAATTATATACACATATAAAAAAAAACACACACACAACAAAATACTAGAACTTTCAAATGAAAATGGAAAACATAAAAATGAAAAAAAAAATACAAAGTATAAGTTTGCATGTGTGAAAAGTTTATTAAAAAAACTACTATAATTGTAATTATCTCATTTAAATATCTACGTTAAAAGCATTTTTTATGGTAGGCGCTCTGGAGGGCTCTAGGGACAGGTCTACATGGGACGGACACCTGTTCCGGGACCCATGGCGGAGCAGACAGTTCAGGAGGCCATGGCGGAGCAGACAGTTCAGGGGGCCATGGCGGAGTGGCCTCCGTGACCTTGGCCTCGGCCCAGTCTCTATGGCCCTATAGCCCCCCCACCCCCAAAAAAAATTCCTTGAGTAAAATTTTGGGTTCTGAGGCCCTCCCTGGTCTTGACTCGGGAACTATGGCCCTCCCTGGGCTTGACTTGGGAACACGTGCCCTCTTTGGGCTGGACGTGGGAATGGGAGCCCTCTCTGGGCTTAACTTGGGAACAGGAGCCCGCTCTGGGCTTAACTTGGGAACAGGAGCCTTCTCTAGGCTGGACGTGGGAACAGAAGCCCTCTCTGGGCTTAACTTGGGAACAGGAGCCCTCTCTGGGCTGGACGTGGGAACAGAAGCCCTCTCTGGGCTTAACTTGGGAACAGGAGCCCTCTCTGGGCTGGACGTGGGAACAGAAGCCCTCTCTGGGCTTAACTTGGGAACAGGAGCCCTCTCTGGGCTGGACGTGGGAACAGAAGCCCTCTCTGGGCTTAACTTGGGAACAGGAGCCCTCTCTGGGCTGGACGTGGGAACAGAAGCCCTCTCTGGGCTTAACTTGGGAACAGGAGCCCTCTCTGGGCTGGACGTGGGAACAGAAGCCCTCTCTGGGCTTAACTTGGGAACAGGAGCCCTCTCTGGGCTGGACGTGGGAACAGAAGCCCTCTCTGGGCTTAACTTGGGAACAGGAGCCCTCTCTGGGCTGGACGTGGGAACAGAAGCCCTCTCTGGGCTTAACTTGGGAACAGGAGTCCTCTCTGGGTTTAACGTGGGAACAGGGGCCCTCTCTGGGCTGGACTTGGGAACAGGAGCCCTCTCTGGGCTGGACGTGGGAACAGAAGCCCTCTCTGGGCTTAACTTGGGAACAGGAGTCCTCTCTGGGCTTAACGTGGGAACGGGAGCCCTCTCTGGGCTGGACGTGGGAACAGAAGCCCTCTCTGGGCTTAACTTGGGAACAGGAGTCCTCTCTGGGCTTAACGTGGGAACGGGAGCCCTCTCTGGGCTGGACGTGGGAACAGAAGCCCTCTCTGGGCTTAACTTGGGAACAGGAGTCCTCTCTGGGCTTAACGTGGGAACGGGAGCCCTCTCTGGGCTGGACGTGGGAACAGAAGCCCTCTCTGGGCTTAACTTGGGAACAGGAGCCCTCTCTGGGCTTAACTTGGGGACAGGAGCCCTTTCTGGAGCGGACTCAAGGGCTGGAGCCGACACTGGAGCGGACTCTGGGGCTGGAGCCGACACTGGAGCGGACTCAGGGGATGGAGCCGACACTGGAGCGGACTCAGGGACTGGAGCCGACACTGGAGCGGACTCAAGGGCTGGAGCCGACACTGGAGCGGACTTCACAACGGAAGATCCCTTCCCTCCAGCTCAGTCCAGTGGTGTCTGGGAGGTCGATGGGGTGATGGTAATTGGCCCCGATCCAGAACAAAGAATTCGGCGTGGCGTCATCCAACGCTGTCATCGCCGCGAACCTGCAGAATTCCCGGGCGAACTCTACAAAGGGGAGATCCTGCGGGCTAGGGCGACGAATCTCCCGGCTGTTTCCATGATCGCGGGGGGAAAACGGAAAACAAAACACTTTCAAAACATGGAAACAAAAACGGGAAGAAGGGGCGCCGCTTACTGTTATTCGGTCCGGTATTCTGTCACGATCTGATGCTACTGTGAAGGAGCGAGGAGCGAAGGAGCAAGGAGACGTAGGAGAATTCGTGAAAATAGTCTTTATTAGTCCAACGGAACGCACACATAGCACAGGGGATTGACAAACAATACCGAACACAGGACACAGGAAAAGCCAGGGCTTAAATGACTAGAACTAAACGAGGAACACCTGACATCAATGAACATAATCAACAAGGGAGAAACTGGGTAATGGGGAGCACATGGGGAGCAAAACACAAGACACAGGACTGACAATTGGTCAATTTAAATATTAGAATGCAAAAAAAATGTAAAAACTAAAGCAATAAAAATAAAATTGTAACTGAATGTTACATAAATGTTAACTGAAATTCATTTATTTTTGTTGGCCAAAAACATTGAGATTTGATCCTCAATCAGTGTCTACAAATATTTTTATTGTACACATGATCAGTGCGTGTGTGTGTGTAATATATTTTAGTTTATATATAAACTTATTTTATTTCAGCTATTTCTCATTTTTATTTAGTGTAACTTGATGTACTAAAATAACTACAATTGAAATTAATAATGTTTAAAAAATACACAACAAAATTAACTAAACTTTAACTAAACTTAAAATTAAAATGGAATTAATTCAAACTATTAATAAAAACTATAAATGTATCTCAATGATACTAAAATAATGCTGAAACACACTTAAAAGCAGACTTTTTTAAACACTGATTGAGGATCATCATCTCCCACCCAAAGCTCCTCAAGTATAATGCTGAAAAACTGATCCCAGATCAGCATAAAAAGCTTCTCCACTGTTAATTCAAACCGACAGGCTTCATAAATTCACCAATAAGTCGTTTGGACCGCAGAAGCGGAGGACGCATGAAGGACTCGGAGCTGCAGAAGATGACCCTGGTTCTGCTGGAGGAGCGACCGCGGACCGCTTTGATCCGACAGCCATCAGAAATGAAGATTTATTACCTGTGACGGACCTGCGGCTCGACTGCAGGTGTTCAGTGTCAAACCTTTAGAAGTTTACTGTAAGTTCTGTAGGACAAGAGAGAGAGACGCAGCGATCATTTATCCTTCAACTTAGTCGACAATCATTCAAGAATTCACCCTCAACTCAAAACTCTGTTTGCATTTCAAGCATTTCAAACCCTCATGGATCACTTTTAGTCCCTTCACGTCCTCAGCCGTAAATGTTTAAAAAAAAGAAGTTCAATTCAGTTCAGATTGATTTGTATAGTGCTTTACACGATAGATAGATAGATAGATAGATAGATAGATAGATAGATAGATAGATAGATAGA
>NW_015540873.1:149497-149859 GCF_001515605.1 Sinocyclocheilus anshuiensis | reverse complement strand
GGATGATGGATTGATGGATGGATGGATGGATGATGGATGGATGGATGGATGGATGGATAGATAGATAGATATATAGATAGACAGACAGATAGACAGACAGACAGACAGAAGATAGACAGGCAGACACAGATAGATAGATAGATAGATAGATAGATAGACACAGACACAGAGATGATAGATAGATTAATGATAGATAGATAGACAGATAGACAGATAGACAGATAGATAGATAGATAGATAGATGATAGATAGATGGACAGATGGACAGATGGACAGACGGATAGACGGATAGAAGGATAGACGGATAGACAGATAGACAGACAGACAGACAGACATACAGACAGACAGATAGACAGACAGAC
>NW_015540873.1:140650-147916 GCF_001515605.1 Sinocyclocheilus anshuiensis | reverse complement strand
AGATAGAAGATAGATAGATAGATAGATAGATAGATAGATAGATAGATAGATAGATAGATAGATAGATTAGATAGATAGATAGATAGATAGATAGATAGATAGATAGATAGATAGATAGATAGATAGATAGATAGATGATAGAATACTTTTTATAGCTTTTTAATGTTTTATTTTATTTTATTTCAGTTAACATTTATATTATCTCCAGCAACAGATATGAGGATGTGCATGTTAGTTTTATTGAAAATGGTCTATAAAAAGATACAAACCAACATATTTTAATATTAACCATTGTGGAAAAAAGTAAACTTTGACAATTTACCTTAAAAAGAGGACTTATTATGGAAATAATACTGTATGCTTTAAAGGATTTTCTGAATGTAATGTTTTCAGACACTTTATTGCATGTTAGAAGCAGTTTAATTAAAGTGTATTATAGCTTAAATTTAATGCAGTTATTTGAACTTTAGAGTGCTTTTTTACGCAGGACTTAAGTACATCTTTATATGTGTCTTTGAAATATGGTTAAAGTACTGCTGAATGTACTGGCATTTATGATAAACTAAAACATAACATACTTTAATGTCACTTCAACATACTTTTAAGAGTAATTATTATGAAAGTAACACAAATAAAATAAAATAAAAATATACTTAAGTTTCAACTGAATGTGTTCAGACATTTTATTGCATGTTAGTTCCAATCAAACTGAAATGTTTTGTTTACATTTTTCTTAGATGGAACTATTTTAACTTAGGAGTGTTTTGTAGCCAAGTCTTAAGTACATAGGTAATTTCATAATTACGTCTATTTTCTTTTAAATTTATTTAAAGCTACTGCTAAATGTACTTTACAAGCCTCTTAATTCATTTTACAAAATGTCCCAACATTTTTGGATTTGGGGTTGTAAAACAATGATTTAAAATATACTTTAAAATAAAAAAAGTCTGCTTAACTGTTTTAAGAAAGATTCATGAAAGTGTCTTTAAATACACTTAAGTGGTCTTTTATTATAATATTGTATTATCTGCAAGCACAGTTTTTTTAAAAATAGACTTTTAAGATCTAGTGAGAAAAAAAAGTCACAATTACTTTTTAATTTTTTTTTTATTCAGCCGCAGAAACAAGCTCCGATAGAATCAAAACACAATATGAAACCAACACTGATGCGACACAGCGACATTTCCGGTTTAGCCAGCGTTTGCTGAAGGTTAATCTCTCGTGACAATGGTTTTTGAGGAAGAAGGTAAAGCAGCTGAGGTCTGTTTCAGCACAGTCATAAAGGTTAGAATGCTTTAATAGGGACATTTGCATGTAATCAGCATGTCAGGAGAATTAAATAGATATATGAGAATAACTAACATGGAGTTATTAGCATAAATATGAGCAGTCTTTATTTCACACATGAAGATAACTTCCTTTCAAATGTCATAGCCATGTCAAATTATTATAACTGAACCCGAAATAATTGAATTCCTTCCAGGGGAAGATGTGTTCATTTTATAAAAGAGCAATCATTTACAGATGGAAGAGATTCAATTATACATGCTGCATGAAGCCTCTCTTTTATTCCTGCTTTCAAAGCCTTCATTACCTTTTAATTCTACTCAGAATTCTACTTTAATTCTACTTAATTCTACTTCTATTCTACTCATCTACTCAGCCTCATGTCCTTCCAAACACGTAAAATAAAAAGTCACCAAAAAGTCAAAATCATGACAATACTATGCTGGAATTAGGACATAAAAAGTTAAAATTCTGACATAAAAATTCATAACTGTAACATAAAAACCGTAAATTATGACATTGTCAGAATTATGACATAAAAAGCCATAATTATGACATAACAAATTTAAATTATGACAAAAATCATAACCATCAAATAAAAAGGTGAAATTATGACAGAAAGTCCACATTATAACATAAAAGTTTAAATGATGACATATGTCAGAATTATGACAAAAAGTCAAAATTATGACATAAGTTGAAATTATGAAATACTAAGTCGAAATTTACAAAAAGTCATAATTATCACATAGAAAGTTTAAATTTTGACAGAAAGTCCACATTATAACATAAAAAAAAAAAATTATGATGTCATAATTATGACAAAAATTCATAAGTATGACATAAAAAGTCAAAATTGTGATATAAAATGTTAAAATTATACCAAAAACTCATAACATAATTGTGACATATAAATATATATTTATTACGACTTGCTGCTCAAAAAACATTTATTATTATTATTGACAATTATTATTATTATTATTATTATTACGTTGAAAACAGCGGAGTAGAATTTTTTTCAGGTTTCTTTGTTTCTTTGACGAATAGAAAGTTCAGAATAACAGCATTCATCTGAAATAGAAATCTTTTGCAACCTCTGACATGGTAAGATGCTGATTGCAAATATCAAAGAACTTATAATATCTGTGTCTTTTATGGAGGACAGCATTCAAGTCATGTTGAATAAACCTCTGTCTCTATCTATCAGCTTATTTCAGCAGAAGACTACAGAGTAGTCTCCGTGCCGATCCTCCAGAAGTTTTATATTTCCATTCCTCAAGCCGTGTAATAGATGTTATTAAAGCCAGTGACCCATGACGGCAAAATATGAGATCAGGATCCTATAAACTACGATGAGTTTCCTACAAGCAGATGTGTTTCCCAAACCACAGCAGAATGAATATCACTACTGATCTCTGAAATGTGTCAAAGCATCATAAAATTATGCTGATTAAAAATGCATTTGGGTTTATGGTGTGCTGTCGCGTCACATTAAAAGTGTAGGACAAAAACATAACTCTCAGGAAACTACACTAAATGTCTTAAGTCAAGTCAGCTTCTCAAGTAAATGTATCTTGATTTAAGAATCGATATCGATATCGATATTTGAGAATTACAAAGAAAATGAGTAGTGTGAGCAGTGAGGTTCACTTCAGCAATGATTCTCATGATTCGGATCTTTTTAATGAATCACTCAGAAGACTCACTCTGGCTTCTTCAGAAACAGATGCCGCTTTCAAGGAAATCTGTGAGAAAAATGTTAGGACCGTTCTTAATTCGTAAATTCCTAAGTGCAAGAATATTTTCTGCTTTACTGCTATATATAATATTTTTATGAATGCAACATATTCTTAACTTTTAGCTTAAGTTAGAAAATTAGAAGAAAATTGCAGTTAGGAAGAATTTAATTCTTATGAGTATTTTGCGAATCTGGCCCCAGAACCATTAAACTCCTTGCAATTCTCATTCGAAGTTATACAATATTCTCTTTAATATGCTTTTCTTTTTTCTTAAAGATTAAATGACAGGTTTTAACGTTTTGGATTTAAAACAAATTGGAGCTTATGCTAACTTTGAGAAGTTATTTACAATGATTTTGAAGAACATTCTTTACTTTCTTTCTTTCTTTCTTTCTTTCTTTCTTTCTTTCTTTCTTTTTCTTCCTTCCTTTCCTTCTTTCCTTCTTTCTTTTTTCGTTTCTTTCTTTAAGTGTTTTTGTGAATTCAACATATTTCTTACTTTTTCCTCAAGTTAAAAAATGAGAGAAAAAAATATTATTTTTGAGATTCTGAATTGAGTTTTATCTTAAGATTCTTCAGAACATTCTTAAATATTTTTGTGAATACAACAAATTCTTTATTTTTAACTCTTAACTGTTAGAAAATCAGAAGAAAAACTGCGGTTAAAAAGAACTGAATTAAGAATATTTTTGTAAATCTGGCTCCAGAATCATTAAATTCCTTGCAATTCAAAGTTATCAAATATTTTCTTTATTACACTTTATTTTATTTTTTTTAAAGATTAAACAGCAGGCTTTAACGTTTTGGATTTAAAACAAATAGGAGCTTATGCTAACTTTGAGAAGTTATTTACAATGATTTTGAAGAGCATTCTTTTCAGAATTAGAATTATTTTTAAGTTTTGTCTTAAGAATCATAAGAACATTCATCACGACATATTTCAAACTTTTTTTTAAGTAAATAAATTAATAAATAAAAATATTTTTTTGAGAATCTGAATTTTGTCTTAAGATTCTTAAATATTTTTCTGAATACAACTAATTCTTTAACTGTTAGAAAATCAGAAGAAAAATTGCAGTTAAAAAGAACTAAATTAAAAACTACATTTAATGAATCTGCCCCCAAAATCATTAAATTCCTTGTTTGTTTTTTTGTTTTTGTTTTGTATTTTATCTTTAATGACAGGCTTGTCTTTGGGGATTTAAAACAAACTGGAACGTATGCTTACTTCAAGCAGTTATTTACAAAGATTTTAAAGAACAAAATTACATTTTAAGAATCTTAAGAACATTCCTAAGTATTTTTATGAATGCAACATTTTCTTATTTGTTCTTAAGGCCACCAGAACCCGACCAAATATTAACCTTTATAAAACCCCTTTGCTGATGCGATGTGAGTCGCATACAGAAACTATACGAGCTCAAGCAAGTGAACTTGCTTAGAGATCTTCACCCTTTGCCTCTTCATGCATCATTCACTGTGGAGGGTTTGACGGGACAAGCTGAAAGACACAGCTGGGATCTGTATTCTGCTCTGAATCTGTGTTGAGCTGAATATTTGATCAGGCAGTGGATATACACACACAAAGGACGAAGACTGGTGGAGTTTGGTGGAGTTCGCTGCTCTCAGACTTCATGAGGAGAACTTGGGCTTTGTTGTGAATCTCACTTAGTTAATTAAAGTCTGTTGGACGACTGACGTCTTTATTTTTAGACACCTGAATAATGACACAGAGACGTTTGAAGGAAACTCTAGAGTCCTGAGCTTTGATAAGTCACGGCACGTGCTTTTATGTGTGCTATGGAAGCTTGTTTCTGCCACTGAATTATAAAAAATAATAACAAATTAAACTGTAATTGCTCACATTTTTAATCTTTTATATATATGTGACCCTGGAGCACAAAACCAGTCATAAGAGTACATTTTTCAAAATTGAGATGTATGCATCATCTGGAAGCTGAATAAATAAGCTTTCCATTGATGTATGGTTTGTTAGGATCGGACAACATTTGGCTGAGATACAGCTATTTGAAAATCTGGAATCTGAGGGTGCAAAAAAATCTAAATATTGAGAAAATCATCTTTAAAGTTGTCCAAATGAAGTTCTTAGCAATGCATATTACTAATCAAAAATTAAGTTTTGATATATTTACAGTAGGAAATTTACTAAATATCTTCATGGAACATGATCTTTACTTAATATCCTAATGATTTTTGGCATAAAAGAAAAATCAATAATTTTGACTCATACAATGTATTGTTGGCTATTGCTACAAATATACCCCAGCGACTTAAGACTGCTTTTGTGCTCCAGGCTCACATATATATATATATATATATATATATATATCTCTCTCGCAATTCTGTTTTTTTATATAAAAAAGGTCATTGCTACTTTTTATGCAACAAATATGACTTTTCTTCTCAGAATTGCGAGTTAACATCTGAGTTTCTCACAATTCTGACTTTTTAAAGTTCTGCATCTCACGATTGTTTTGTTTTTATAAAAAAAAGGTAATTGCAACTTTTTTATCTCACAATTCTCACTTTTTTCCTTAGAATTGTCACTTATAAACTTGCAATTGCGAATTTACATTTCACAGTTTGTACGTGTTTTCTCTGAATTCTGAGTTTACCTCTCGCAATTGTGTATTTTAAATTTTTTTAAAAAAGGTAATTGCGACTTTTTTATCTCACAATTAGTTTTTTCTGACAATTGTGAGTTTTCATATCTCACTATTTTGACTCAAAATTCTGAGCTTACATCTTGCAATTCATTTTTTTTATTTGTTAATGACGAATTCAATTATTCTATAAAGCAGCTCTAATGAAGACAATAGTGTCATTATTCAGCTCAGTTCAGTTCAACTCAATAACTGTTAATGTTCATCAGCTAACAAAATTAATTTAATTTCAGCTGTACAGCAGCTTATTCAGCTCAATCTAGTTCAGGTCACCTTTTTCGCTAAATATAATTGATATAAAATTGAGTCAAACATATGTTTTCTCAAATCACGCTGCAGAACAGGATCATCAGCTTTCATCCAGTGCTACTGTTATTAAAGCAAAATACATAAGTGAGACACATTAAGTGAAGTTAGGAAAAACATCATTAGAGACACTTATTCAAAGCTGATAGAAACATACGGTGTCTTAGTAACACTTTACGCGAAAAAATGGATTCGTGTACACTGGACAACCCTATTCATGAGAACATGTGCGCTGTTGAGTTAAAAAGAGAAAAACACATTTTTGACACAATGAACCGACCGAACACGGATGCGTCTTTCACATGTTCTGATGCAACGGTTGTCATGGAAACCTGCCACCTTCCTTCATTAGTTATGACGGATAATTAGGTGTATAACAGAGGTTGAAGTGAGGTGGATGTCTGGAGTAAGTCTGTGACATGAACCATTGACTCAGTCAAACATGTGAAACCCAGCTGATTATCCCAGCAATACACACATTACACAGGTTTGAATGGAGTCAGATTCCCGTGACACATACGTAACACACACACACACACACACTTATATATAAATATATACACACACTTATATATAAATATATACACACACACACACACTTATACACACACACACTTATATATAAATATACACACACACACACACTTATACACACACACACACTTATATATAAATATATATACACACACACATATATAAATATACACACACAGACACACACACTTATATATATATATATATATAAGTGTGTGTGTGTGTGTATATTTATATATGTGTGTGTGTATATATATATATATATATAAGTGTGTGTGTGTGTATAAGTGTGTGTATATATTTATATATATGTGTGTGTGTGTGTATATTTATATATGTGTGTGTGTATATATATATATATATATAAGTGTGTGTGTGTGTATAAGTGTGTGTATATATTTATATATATGTGTGTGTGTGTGTATATTTATATATGTGTGTGTGTATATATATATATATATATAAGTGTGTGTGTGTGTATAAGTGTGTGTATATATTTATATATATGTGTGTGTGTGTGTATATTTATATATGTGTGTGTGTATATATATATATATATATACACACACACACACTTATATATAAATATATACACACACTTATACACACACACACACACACTGTGTATTATAAATATATATATATATATACACACACAGTGTTGGGAAGGTTACTTTGGAAATGTAATAGGTTACAGATTACAAGTTACCCTA
>NW_015540873.1:133250-139619 GCF_001515605.1 Sinocyclocheilus anshuiensis | reverse complement strand
TATATATATATATATATATACACACACACACACACACACACTTATATACACACACACACACACTCTCTCAATTGTGCGTGGGCTCTCCTGTGCATTTTATGACACATTCACACCCTTAAACTAACAGCCTTAATCATTAAAAAAAAAAATTTTTCACAATGCACATTGTTTCAAAAGCAGCTTTGCAGAAAATCATGTTAATATATTTATAATATCTTAATATCTGCATGCCTTAGAGTCACATTTATCAGATTACAGCTGGATGATAATATAGATGATAGATATACAATCAGCAATCATCTCAGCATCATTGATATACTATTATAATTTTTTATTAATATTTTGAATTTGCTTTTATGTTCAGTTAAAGTTTTAGTAATTTGTGTGTTTTATTGTAATTTTTTTTTTTTTTATTAATTTTTTTTTAAAATATGTCTGTAGTCTTTTATTAATTATTTTGGTTTTAATTTTAGTTATTTTAGTACATTAAGTTAAACCAAATGAAAATGAGAAATGTTGCCTTGGGTACATGTTTAAGGTGTTTTTTTATTATTATTTTATTTATTTTTTATTATTTTATTTTTATTTCATTTTATTTATTTTACATCAAGTAATTACATTTTTTTTTTTTTTTGTTAACTATAATAACCCTGATATGTATGTGGACAATGTTGGATATACTTATATAACCAACTTAAGAGCCGGACACTAATACATTCATAGCATTTTTCAACAAATTAAAAAAATAATAAAATCAGGTTGATGTGATTTGCTATATACGGTATATTTTGCTTTCTTAAAGATAAAACACAATAAAAGACAAAGAGATTATGTAAACATCTCTGTCCACATTTTACTTAAATCATGGCATTCAAGGAGATAATGAAGAATAAAAATAGACTGGATCATGAAGAGTGGCAGTATATGCTGTTTTCCTGTTTGTTCATCTAAAGCTGCTATTAACAAAGCTGTGCTGTATAAAGCGCTATATATAATTGACCATAATTGTCATTTATACTCAAACTTGATTTTCTTCCTCAGGAAGTAAATTAAAAGTCATTAAACAAGTTCAATGAACTTCATAATTGTAAGCAGTAACTTTGGCACCACTTTGATTTTATGTAAAACGTCTATAACAGCTTTTTCTGTTATAATATGCTTTTTCTAACACAAAGAGCTCTTTGAAAAACCCAAAATGTTAGACTCGGCTGATCTTTATGAACTGAACTGACTGAAACAGACGCTTTTACTGAAGCAGCAAAACATGATTGATGGAGAATCAAGTAAAGCTGAGCTGCTTCAGTCCAGTAAGTGTTCATCTGGAGATATTACTGCAGTTATTCTGACGCTTACTTGATCAAAACCAGTCAAGATTTGACACGAGAAGCTCCAGCTGAAGCTGGACGTTTGTACAATTACACTAAAAGAGCTTTGACTGGATAAAAAACTCTAAACTATCAATCAGACAACAGAAGACAAAAACTGTGTGACTAAAACTCATATTAGTTTAATCTTCCCCATTACTTTGTTAAATCAAATGAAAAATTGTGTTTTTGATTGGTCCAGACGCTACAGTCACAAAAATAACAAATGATCATGAAGCATTTCAGCTTTATTTACAGACTGAAGCATGAAAGCATGAAATTACAGACGCCGCTGTTTATGGGTGTTTGGAATCAGATCCCGGGAAACAAAAAGCTTCAGGAAAACATCTTGCTTCGGATGCCAGTTTCATTAACTTGAGCTTTGTTGTAGGAAATGAGAAACCACGTAATTGTTGCATTCAAAATCTAGAGAAAATTAAGAAAACAATCTTCTTCTACAAAAACAGGAAGTCATATAAATCAAATACCAGTAATATCTAAGATATGAGAACAACTTCTGACTTCTGCTGTGTTTTGCAGGAGTTTGTTTCTTCATCATGTTTGTAGAAATGTAGCATTGCATCAGTGTCTCAGCAATGGATGCTCTGCAAGTGAATGGGTGCCGTCAGAATGAGAGTCCAAACAGCTGATAAAAACATCACAATAATCCACAAGTAATCCACAGCACTCCAGTCCATCAGTTAACATCTGGAGAAGACAAAAGCTGAAACTAATCCAGCATTAAGACGTTTCTAACTAAAATACATAGAGTCTGTAATCCATAATAACGCTTCCTCCAGTGAAAAAGTGTTCTGGTCTGAATCAGGAAAGAAATCTGCACAGATCAAGCAGCGTTTAAACAGCTCTAAACTAATATGTGGCTGGATTTTGATGTGAGAGACAACAGCAGATGTACTTTTTCACTGGAGGAAGAATTATTATGGATTATAAACTCATACTTTAGTTAAAAACGATGGATATGTCTCAGCTTTTGTCTTCTCCAGATGTTAACTGATGGACTGGAGTGCTGTGGATTACTTGTGGATTATTGTGATGTTTTTATCAGCTCTCATTCTGACGGCACCCATTCACTGCAGAGCAACTGATGCAATGCTACATTTCTCCAAACCTGATGAAGAAACAAACTCATCCACATCTTGGGCTCTACATCAAGAGTTCACTGATAGAAAGTCATGGAGAAGGTGATCTGTTACCAGTTGTTTAAAACCCCTTGAGAAAGAGAAGGTGTTTCACAGGCTGTTGTTTTCCTGTTCTCTCAGACTAATATGTCTTCATTTTGAGAGCAGGCAGAAGATGCCGTATTAATGCGATCTCGCCGCATGGCTGAGTGTAATTAATTACTCAGAGGTCCACCTCTGAACCGGATTTGCTCGTGTACAGCCTCTCGCTGGATCCGTGCAGACCAGTTCATCTCTATCACGGAGCAAATGAGCCATCGTGTGCGCAGAGAGCTGCTCAATGGGGATGAATGAGATCTGGCTTTCTGCAGCGAACACACAAGCAAGCCTGCATTCTCGCCGAGGCCTCCGAGTAAATCAATAACCTCGACACTAATGAGAGTTTAACAGCTAGTGTATGTTGAAGCCACTAATTACAAACCGAGACAAGGAAAATTTGCCAGCTGGTAATGAATCTAATGGGAATGAGCAGTAAATAAATGGATGCTTGAGAGGGAAATAGTTTGTATAAAGACTGCAAATTTAGATTTTCGATTGGTTTGCACTGAATAAATATGCATGAAAAAAAAATGGTGACTTACTTTTAAATAACCTTCACTCAGAAACTGTTAACAAATTTCACAAACAATTATAAAGAAATTGGAAGCAACACTTTTTTTTTTAAGAAGAAAGACTGAAATAGTATTTTCTTGTACTCCAATATATTTATTTACAACAAAGTTGTTGTTTTTTTTACAGTGCATCAGTAATTAATTATTACCTGTTTTATCTGATCACTAACGGGATGGGAATTAAGAAATACAGAGAAAATAATTAAACAGAGAGAAATATTCTGAATAAATTTAAAGTATAATCAAACTGGCCGTACAAGTCATTTCAACTTATATTAAAATCACATTAAACTTAAAATCTAGCTGAATCTCGTATAACTTAAAATTTTATTTAAAGTTAAAATTGATTCAATTAATTTAACGAGTTTAAGTAATAAAAAACATATGTTGCCATGACTTACCGATCATATTTCTTGTTTTTTTTGTTTAGTTTTTTTACAGTGGTGGTTGTATAAAAAACAATGAAATTGTTATTTTTGTAATTAAAAACCAAAAACAATTAATTTTATAGAAGACCAGTGTTTCGATTTTTTTCCCCGTCGCCCCGCGATGAAACGAGCCATCGTCCATTTAGATTCGAGCTTAACGTTATTATACTAGAAACACCATTCAGAAAGCAACATTATATTCTTCAAACACAGCACAATACTTTGTATCTTTTTCTAACAAAGCAAACAGAACGATAACGCACTCGCCGCCAATCTATGGAGCTCCTGTGCTCTTCTCCTTTATCTGTACCCACATGTCTTTTTATTTTCCTTTCCTCATTTAATAAATCAAAAGCTCGTCCTCGCTGCTGTCGAAATCCATTCTTTCTTTTTCTGCGCTGAAATCAGTGAGGGTGCTCTAATCTTAATGCACATCTATCTTGACCTATAGTTTTGACCCGTCCATTGCTATTTCGAGAGGGAATCGTGCATAAATATGCAGATGTCATTCTTGAAACTTTGAAGTGTGTATGTGTCCGAAAAACAATTTTTTACAATCTCTGAATGGATTATATATAATGTAGAAAGCGCAAAGAGCGCCCCCTTCATAATCACTTCTCTTTGTTCATCGCGATCTCACAAAGTTCAGTTATAACTAATGAATCTCTTATTTGCATCAGTGTACTCTTTGTTTGTTATAGTGAGAGGATTCGTGAGCTTCTAACTTAGACGCTTCTGATTGGTCATTGCGTTCAAGAAATCAGCAGATATGTCTGTGATTGGCTACTTTGCTCAAGCTGCTAAAACACATTGTAAAAAGAAACCTTTGATGCTCCACAGAGCACGAACACAAATACGCACTGGAGCGTTTGCCAGATCTGTTTCACTACTATCCTATTTTGATAGGGTAGATATCATATGATACTATTTTAAATAGCTTCAGAGCTCTACTATACTATATAGAATAAAATAGAAAGAAACCTTAAACACAGGATGGATGACATACTCAAACACGCACACTGACCCAATCAAACACATTCAATTGTTATTAAAGTGTAGGCCTAATGAATTCGATACACAATAACAATACAAGCAACAACAATAATAAACATAACTTTTTTTTAAGGAGGGGTACAGCAGATTCACCCCCCGCCCCTCCCCTGCCCACAATATTTTGTATTAAGTTTCATTTATTTCATATACAATTTTATTTTATTTATTTATTTATTTTTTTTTTTAATTTAGCAATCTGAAATTGGCAAATTAATTATGCTAACTAGCTTTTTTATTTTTGGTTTTTATGCTAACTGGCTAGCTAGTGATTAGCATCGCGATTAGCATTAGCATTGCAAGCTAGATCAATATAAGCAGTTTAAGTCAACCTTTGTTGAAATATCTAGCTAGTTAACTACATTTATGAGGAACATATAAAAAGGGAACTGAATTCCCCCATTAGAATGACTTGAATGGCTATTCTATGAACATTATTCAAATTATTTCATATTAATAAAACTAAATATAACTGTTAATGTTGTAAAATTAATCAGTTCAACAACTTCAATTTCAGCTGTAAATAGTGCCATTTTTTAGCTCAATTGAATTCAGTGTTGATTCACTTCAGTTCAATAATTGTTCATAAGTTCCTAGTTTAAGTGCAGTTAAATCGATAATATTACTGAATACGAATTGTCTTTTAAACCCCAACAAACCAAAGCACAAAAACATTTCTCTGATTTTATTTTTTCAAAATGCATTTACTATTTTGATTCAGTTTAGACAACAGCACTTAAAAAGAATTTCCAAACTAGTCCTTAAAAAAAAATACAAAAACAAGAGGAGGAAAGTCTAAGTATGGTCCCAAACAGATCCAACCAGAGTCGGCCTTCACACTGGGGCTCATGTTTGCACCATCCATTACAAAGACCTGTGAATGCCTGGAGAATCTGACTAAGGAACAGCACCAGGGTCGAGCCGCCACACCGAAACACTGAATCTATTACATCCATTATGAGGCTGACACCGGTAAGCAGAGTTCATGCAGTCTCACTGGAGTTTACTTTGGGCTGAATGTTAACTACTGCAAACCCAACACTCAGACTAAACTTCTGCTGCTCCTCGTCCACTCACAGTGTCCTTGTGCTGACAGAGATTAAACCCTTTCTTTCTCTTTCACACACACACTCACTTCTGCTCCTCAGCCACACAGGGAATCTGAGCAGCAATGAGGTCCACAAGTCTGTCATGTCTGGCAGTATATACTCCTTTAAATGATGAACAACTGTTCATGATGTGGGCTACTGACTAGTGTTGTTTTTGGCGGCCTGTTTTAATTTTAGTTTTAGTCTAGTCTTGGTGTGAAAATGTCATTTTAGTTTTTATTAGTTTTAGTCACGTTCATACTCTTTTTAGTCTAGTCAAGTTTTAGTCAACTGAAAGTCTGAGCATTTTAGTCTTATTTTAGTCAGAATTATCCATGACTATTTTCGTCTAGTTTTAGTCGACGAAAACTGATTACATTTAGTCTAGTTTTAGTCGACGAAAACTGATGACATTTAGTCTAGTTTTAATTTAGTCTAGTTTTAGTCGACGAAACTGATGACATTTAGTCTAGTTTTAGTCGACGAAAACTGATGAAGATTTAGTCTAGTTTTAGTCAAAAACTGATGACACACTCTAGTTTTAGTCAAAAACTGATGACATTTAGTCTAGTTTTAGTCGACGAAAACTGATGACATTTAGTCTAGTTTTAGTCGACGAAAACTGATGA
>NW_015540873.1:124460-133240 GCF_001515605.1 Sinocyclocheilus anshuiensis | reverse complement strand
GGTTACAGGACGTGGGGCGGGGCATGTGTACACAGCCATTTTAGCCATTGATTTATTGCAATGATAAAGTTTACAGCACTCCATGGACAGCCAGTTTTGATTCCTACCTCAAGTGGTATTGGTCTGGTGAGATCTTTTCCACAGATCACTTGCAGGCAGGAGTCACAATATACATCTTTTATTATGTCTACATAGATCTTAGGGAGCTGTATCTTTTCTAATGCATCAATCATGACTCTATGAGGCAATGTCTGTGGCAATGTCAATCTCTGAAGTCTAGGAAGACAATGTATAGCTTCGCAGATTCGTGCTTAAAATCGTCAATCGCAGTTTTTAAGCAAAAAACATGCTTAACGCTCTCTCCCACACATACACACACACACTATCACACTCACTCTCTCTCTCACACACACACACACACACTCACTCACTCTCACACACACTCTTACACACTGGTTTTTATACTGTAATTTTCTATCCACTTACACTACTAATCCCACACCTCACACAAAACTACAGGCATTATTACATTCTCAAAAAAACTCATTCTGTATGATTTAGAAGCGCAATTTAGGTCCCCACAGTGACATGAGTCCCCATGAATCAGTGTGTATTTGTTACTTGCTGGTACTTACAGAACAGGATTAGGGCCGAGCAATAATAAAAAAAATAAAACCATCTCGAGATTAAACTCGTTAAATTTCAAGAAAAATGTCTTAATAAAATGTTGAGAATTAAATCATTAAATTACGAGAATAAAGTGGAAACAAAATGCTGAGAATAAACACATTCGTGTCATCTCGTTGGAGAGTATTAATCCTCTTCCGTAAATACTAAGCGCACAACGCAGGAGTAATTCCAAAATAGTTTTAATGATAAATCCACACAATAAACAGAAGGAATCCAAGAGCAAAGGGTAGCACAACTTCATCATTATCAATAACCGGCCAGGGCAGAATAGAAATGGGGAAAACTTATACAAAAGCAAGAGAGGGACTAATGACTTAATTAACAAGACACAGGTGAACAGAATGAACTAATCAGGGCAACTCAGGAAGACTGGGTCAATGAAAAATTAAGTCAGGAGAACAGGAACACAAACAAAAGTCCATAACAGTGACAGTATTCAGGTTTAAGTCCCCACCGGGATAGAAAAACATGTATACACACACACACACACACACACACACTTGTACTCTACGTACTGTCTACTGTTTATTAAATCATGATGCCTGAAAAGTAGTCTTTTTTTTTTTAAGTGAATAAAAAAGAAGTTGATTTATGACGTTTATTAAAAATATCAAGAGGTGTAACAATTAAGGAAATGCAATAAAATCGTTTCCTGTCAACTGCACACTTTCCTTTTTACATTTAGAGTCTTTTTCCTCTGAAGAATAAACTTTCATTCTACTACTACATTGTCTTTTAGGTGGCAGATATGTGTTTCATCTCAAACCTTAAACTCTTAAAGCAATAGTTCAGACAAAAATGAAAATGTGCTGTAAATATCCTCACCTTCAGGCCATGCAAGATCAGGATGAGTTTGTTTCTTCATCAGGTTTGTAGAAATGTAGCATTGCATCAGTGTCTCAGCAATGGATGCTCTGCAGTGAATGGGTGCCGTCAGAATGAGAGTCCAAACAGCTGATAAAAACATCACAATAATCCACAAGTAATCCACAGCACTCCAGTCCATCAGTTAACATCTGGAGAAGACAAAAGCTGGAACAAATCCAGCATTAAGACGTTTTTAACTAAAATACATTGAGTCCATAATCCATAATAACGCTTCCTCATGTGAAAAAGTGCATCTGCTGTTGTCTCTCACATCAAAATCCAGCCACATATTAGTTTAGAGCTGTTTAAACGCTGCTTGATCTGTGCAGATTTCTCTCCTGATTCACACCAGAACACTTTTTCACTGGAGGAAGAGTTATTATGGATTATAAACTCGTACTTTAGTTAAAAACAATGGATTTGTTTCAGCTTTTGTCTTCTCCAGATGTTAACTGATGGACTGGAGTGCTGTGGATTACTTGTGGATTATTGTGATGTTTTTATCAGCTCTCATTCTGACGGCACCCATTCACTGCAGAGCAAGTGATGCAATGCTACATTTCTCCAAATCTGATGAAGAAACAAACTCATCCTCATCTCGGATGGCCTGAGGATGAGCACATTTTCAGCACATGTTCATTTTATGGCTGAACTATTCCTTTCATTTCTTTTTCCACTATCATTCTCACGAGGTCTAGCTGCAAACCACATTTCATTCCAGCCCAGGTGCGGTGAAAGAGGAGTACAAGGACACATGAGGTGGAGTGAACAAAGCCACACACAGAGAAGGTGACATTACTGGGAAGCCTTGGGGACATCTACCTTCATTCCTTCACCTCCAGAGCTCCTGCTGAGATCAGCGCTTCAAACACAGCATCCCTATTAATCCACATTCACACATTAAGAACAACAAAGATCGAGGCAGCAGTGACCTACAGGTACATCTGGCTGCATTCTTCCCAAAAGGTGCACCAGTGTTATGTTAGTATTATTTATATACTGTTATAGATTATATTCTTATTTTGAATCAGCTTTTATTTCTATATTTTCAATTTTCGTTTGAATTTTAGTTTAGTAGTTATTACAAATACCACTATTTAGGTTTAACTTATTTTTTATTTTAGTTCGGTTTTATTTTTTATTTATCTCAAATTAGTAATTTACTTATTTCAGATAGTTGTCAAGACATTTCTAATTTTCATTTAGTATCTGATTTTCATCTAATATTCATATTTTATTTCAGGTTTATGTAAAGAGCTTTATTTAACAAAATGATTTTAGTTAGTAATACATAACAGAGTTCATATCTTGCAACTTTGACCTTTTTTCTTGAAATTTTTTAATTTACACCACAATTCTGTTTTTTTCCCCATCCTTCAAATAAAAAATGAAAAAGGTGTTTGCAACTTTTCATCTCACAATTCTGAGTTTATATCTTGCAAACTCAGAAATGTGAGATATAAGCTCAGAATTGCGAGAAAAAAGTCAGAATTGTGAGATAAAAAGACACAATTACATTTGTAATTGTTTTATTCCATGGCGATTCTGTATGCGCTGTGCAAAAAAAATGAAAGATTGTGTTGCCAGATCTTACTAAAACAAAACGAAAACGGCAAACAAGCACAAACACATACCGTAACAAACTTCAAATGCTTTATCTTAGAAATTAGACTAAAATATTGTGAACTGCATCTGCCCACTTTATTAAATTCATAAACTGGATCGCTTTATGAGCCAAACCCAAACAACAAAGCCAAAGGCGCTTATAATAAGTGCACATGGCAACCCTTTAAAAGAGTGCAAGCATACACACAAACTTAGTCTTAGTTAGATTTTGCTAAAATTGCCAAACATTATGACTACGTCCGAAATTGCTACTCTTTTCACATTTTGTTTCTATATAGTAAGGAAGTTTGTAATTTTGGTCGCAGCCAAGGAGTCTTTGGTTACTGTAATATTACTTCAGTAAAAAAAGCGGATAAGTTAGAGGATTCACTCCCCTATTTAAATGTAGTTTGCTCTTGAAACTTCACAGTGTGTACGTGGCTTAAAACAGGAGCTTTTAACGCACTTGTTTCGCTTCAAACAGTGAGTACACTGATGTTTGTGGGCAACATGAATAAAACAGGCCTGTACATAACAACAGGCAAAAGCTCCACGTGCATATAACACGCGACACACACACAACACCTCTACTGTTGGGCTTTGAAGGCAAGAAAGTGAACATAATGTGCTTATAATACATATAGGCTTGTTAGACAGCAGCACATGTGCATGCGAAATGAATATGGCACATAATGAGGTTCATTATGAGTTGCATTAAGCCACATCTTTAATTTTCTGTGATGCTTCAGATGGATGAATGAGTGCTTGCAAACACTCCAACATGAGCTTTAATTGGTGTGAAAAATGGTTTTTCACTGCGTCTTATTTTTGTCAAAAAGTGATACGGTTTGAGGCTCACGTGCTATTTTAGGTATAGCAATATTCCGAATAGTTCATTTTGGCAGAAAAAGGTGTATTTGTTGGTGTATTTTACAGTATTGTTCCAAACCGTAATGATTTTTTATGTGTGGAACACAAAAGGAGATGATTAGCAGAATGTTCATGCTGTGCTTTTCAATTCAATGTCACTGTAAATAATGATGAGACATGCAACGACTAATGCGTTTGTCCTCATTGATGCACATTATGTACATTATGCAACGTATATGAAAAAAATTGTTTACATTTTTCACTAAATTCAAAAAGTCTAAGCAGTGAAACTGTTCTCACTACATTCATAAATTCTCACTAATTTCAAAAAATTGCTTCCATTTTGTCAAAAAATTCAAAAAGTCTAAGCAGTGAAAATTCTGCATTTTTCTCACTAAATTCACAAATTGCTTCTATTTTCTTACTAAATAAAAAAACTTTATTTTTTCACCAAATTCAAAAATTGCTTTTATTTTCTCACTAAGTTAAAAAAAATGCTTCTATTTTCTCACGAAATTCAAAAACTGTTTCTATTTTCTCAGTATGTTAAAGAATTGCGTCTATTTTCTCACTAAATTCAAAAATTGCTTCTATTTTCTTACTAAATAAAAAAAACTTTATTTTTTCACCAAATTCAAAATGTCTGAGCAGTGAAAATTCTTCTATTTTCTCACTAAGTTAAAAAATTGCTTCTGTTTTCTCACTAAATTCAAAAATAGATTTCTTCTAACTACTTTCAAAAATTGCTTATATTTTCTCACCAAATTCAAAAAATTTTTCTATTTTCTCACGAAATTCAAAAACTGTTTCTATTTTCTCAGTAAGTTAAAGAATTGCTTCTGTTTTCTCAATAAAAAAAAAAAATACTTCTATTTCTTAACTAAGTTAAAACATTGCTTCTATTTACTCAAATTCAAAAAGTCTAATCAGTGAAAATTATTTTTTTCTCACAGAATTCAAAAACTGTTTCTATTTTCTCAGATTAAGATTATTCCTTATATTATTTCTAAGATTATTTTCTCACTAAATTCAAAAAGTGCGAGTCAGGAAAGTTCTTATATTTTCTCACTCATTTAAAAAAATTGCATCCGTTTTCACTCCAAATTCAAAAATGGATTTTCCCACCAAGTAAAAAAAAATGCTTCTATTTTCTCACTAAATTGAAAAATCGCTTTTATTTTCTCACTAATTAAAAAAAAAAAACATTCTTACAGCATGGAATCACATGCATAATAAGTTTTACAGAAATGTCTCAATCCAACACTGAACAAAAAAATCAGATCACTGCCAGGCCTTTTGTTGATTTTATAATAAAACCTTTTCCCTTACACTAAACTGAGTAGTTTTGCAAAGAATATTAAAGCTCCAATTGAGTTCAAAATGCTTCAATCAGCACAAAGGAGAAGCAGGAGGCCTGAGGGAAGGTCAGTCTTTCTTCTCAACGCTTTACTGCACTTACTGCATATAATATGTTCATTTAAGCATGCTTTGAAGGCAAAGATGTGACTCTGCCCTTGAAAGTGTCCTGGTCTTTCCTCTGTCAGGTTGATCAAGGATCTGCTCACTAAAGGTGAACACCAGCACTGAATCTTCGTCTGCAAACTCTACCGTATGCATTTCTTATTCAATAGGGGGCGGAGAAGATTTGATTCCATTAAGATGGAGCACAATATTTATTTACATTGTACTGTACATGAGGGTTTAGTAAAGCTCAGGGGTCTGAACGGAATATGAAGAGTAAATCTTTTGAATCCACGTGAAGTGAAGGTCTCTCAGAATTGCACGCTCTCTATGGAAAGCAGTATGTTAAATCATGAGTTATCAGCTCTGCTGGGTTCCCTTCTGATCTATGTACAATTATTACAACATATATGGATGATCCACAAGTCTGAGTGGAGAAAATGCTTATATTTTCTCTCTAAATTAAAAAATGGCTTCTGTTATTGTGATATTCTACATATAGGTAATGGGAAAATTCAACAATTTTCGACATGGATCCACATTGACGTCCCAATATCTTTAGAACTGAACCACATACGGCCTTAAAAATGAAGATGCCACAAGACAAGTTTGTTAAGAACCAGAATCTAAAATCATATTGAGATATCTTTAACACCTCTTGAGTTACAGGCATGCAAACTTTGGAAAATGATCATTTTTGGCACTCAGACGTGCATGTTCTGTGCAATTGTTTTGATAGAGGGGGGAAAAAAGCTACATTTCTAGTTTCAACTCTATTTGTTCTTCAGACTTTCTTCTTTAAATACAATAAGAACCAGCTGTATGCAAAGTGACCCACATTTGCTTTTTTGACCATTGAAAATGAGTAAAATTCAACAATTTGGACGTGGAGCCGCATTGAGATCCCAATATCTCTGGGACTTAACCATATAGGGACTTTAAAAAAACATCTAAAGTCATGTTGAGATATCTTGAATACTCATTGAGTTACATGTGCGCAGACTTTGGGAAAAGACGTCTTAAGTTACAGGCATGCAATCTTTTTTTTTAAACAAAAAATTTTTTTTTACTCATTGAGCCATATTGAAATCCAAATATCTCTGGAACTGAATCATACAGGGCCTTACAAATTAAGACATCAAAAGAAAAGTTTGTTAAGAATGAAAATCTAAAAGGATATTAAGATCACTTTAATACTCCTTGAGTTGCAGGCATGCAAACACTGGGGGGAAAAAAACTTGAAAAGTGCTTTTTTTACTCATGTAGCCATATTGAGATCCCAATATCTCTGGAATTCAACCATATAGGGCCTTAAAAAAGTTAAAAACCAAAAGAAAAGTTTGTTAACAATCAAAATCTAAAAGGATATCAAGATATATTTAATACTTCTTGAGGTACAGGACTGCAAACCTTAGGGAAAAACACACAAAAACTGCTTTTTTCCCATTTTTGAATGGTCACCATTGGCAAATAATGCAACAAAGATTGCTAAAGTCAACAGATTTTACTAACAGACCTACCAATCTCTGTGCACAAATAAAATAATAATGCTGCCATATTTCAGAAGTAATTTTACCCTCCTGTAATTTGGCTCTGAATCTCAGATGAAAATCGTCATTTTGACCCAACAGTGGATTACTCAGTAAATACACATCCATGACATTTAATATTTTTGGATTTCATTACTATTTATGTTTGTCTTTCTTCAGAAAAAATAAATTCTATAATGAAATTGGGTTGATTTGATACAGAATGACCCTTTCTGAGATGTCGAAGAAAATCTGACCATCTCTACAAAGAGCCACAATCACTGGCACTCAGTCACATAGAAACAGAGCACTGCATTTTGCATTGCAGTTTTCAAACTGTATATGATTTAACGACAATCTGCACTAATAATAACCTCGAGAGAAGAGACGTAAACGCCAATGCATGTTGCCAGACGGACCGTCTGCTGATTCCTGCACTGATCAATAGTCTCTCCAATGGACTCCAGTGACACCAGCCCATGTTTTCAGTGTATTTTTCTCAGAATGTCATATCTGTTTACTCTCTAGCTGCTTGTGTTGTGCCTGCCGCGCGCTGGACGGGATATATATAATATATATATATATATATATATATATGTATGTACTGTATGTATTCAAAAAGTTTCTCATTAAATTAAAAAAAAAAACAACCTGAGCAGTGAAAATTCTTATTTTCTAACTAAATTCAAAAATTGCTTTTATTTTCCTCACTAAGTTAAAAAAGCCTGAGCTGTGAAAATGAATCTATTTTTCTCATTAAATTCAAAAATTGTTTCTATTTTCTCACTAAATATTATATATTGGAGTGCATTTTACATGAAAATACCATTTCAATCTTTCTTTTTAAGTTTAATTCAATGCGTTATGTAATTATACTTTAAAATGCTTCATGGAACCATGATTATTCATGCACGATGAGCTACTCAAAGCAAGGAACTTAAAAAATACTATGATTATTGTTTTGCATTATGTAATGTTTGCTAAAGCCTCGCTACAGTCTCCTTTTCAGTGTATTTTTCTCAGAATGTCATATCTGTTTACTCTCTAGCTGCTTGTGTTGTGCCTGCCGCGCGCTGGACGGGATCTGGGATTCGACGTGCCTAAACAGAACCAATAACAGGGCCTCCATCACAACCCTCTCCAGGGGTATCGCTGTAAAATTTCCGGTGTCTGATGCCTGGAGATCTCTTTATATCTTAGTGGACCGGCTTTACAGAGCCTCTCGATGTCAGAGGCTATTCCTGCAGAGCCAAGCGTTCGCTACAGCAAATTGTTGAGATGAGCCCTGCATGTTATTGCAGCTGCCGGCAAATCCTCTGCGGTTCAGCCACACAGATCTGTACTTTTCTCTCAGCAGAAGGTCTGGCGTCTTCATTAAAACGCTCCCCACGCTGCTGTTAAATAGCGCTGCTGCTCGTAGCTGTCTTTCAGCTGTCTTTAAGAACAAAGTGCTTGCACAACACAACACATGTGTCTGGAATAGCCATACAATTATTAATCAGATGAATTTCAGCAAGTAACAAAGTCCACAAACAGCCTCGTCAGCAGATAAGAAACGACTCGTGTTCTTATAGTCGTTTGAGTAAATAATAAGACTTAAGAAATCTCATTTGCTGTGTATAAATTATATTATTTAAATACTTATATTAACACAATATCTATGCAATCTCTCAAACTTTTTGACTCCAAGGTTTTCTCATTTTCCAGAACAATATTTAAAGTTCAAAGTATTTTTTTAAATATCTTTTGCTCAGAATT
>NW_015540873.1:105423-121106 GCF_001515605.1 Sinocyclocheilus anshuiensis | reverse complement strand
TTATATATATATATATATATATATATATGTATGTACTGTATGTATTCAAAAAGTTTCTCATTAAATTAAAAAAAAAAACAACCTGAGCAGTGAAAATTCTTATTTTCTAACTAAATTCAAAAATTGCTTTTATTTTCCTCACTAAGTTAAAAAAGCCTGAGCTGTGAAAATGAATCTATTTTTCTCATTAAATTCAAAAATTGTTTCTATTTTCTCACTAAATATTATATATTGGAGTGCATTTTACATGAAAATACCATTTCAATCTTTCTTTTTAAGTTTAATTCAATGCGTTATGTAATTATACTTTAAAATGCTTCATGGAACCATGATTATTCATGCACGATGAGCTACTCAAAGCAAGGAACTTAAAAAATACTATGATTATTGTTTTGCATTATGTAATGTTTGCTAAAGCCTCGCTACAGTCTCCGAGCTGCTTGCTTTGGTGTGTTTTAAGCTAGTTTTAGAGCGCTTGAGCGATTGTGTGAGAGTTTTTTGGCTGATTCTGAAACCTTTTTGTAATAAAAACGGATCTTGTCATGCTTGGCCTTTTTCATGATGGAGTTTACTGTGACTTTACTGTGGTGAAAATATCCCACTGCTGCAACTAAACACACACAGCACTCAAACCAGCACATTAATGCTGTTTTATCCTAACAGTATGTGTGGTTTTATTCAGAAATGTATCCTTACAGAAGATACTGTAGTGATGTAAAATCACAAATCATTATGTATTTTTATTATTATCATTTTATACGAATCAGGAAAATTAAAGTTAATGCGCTATTGAAGTTAATGAGATTAAAAAATAAATAAAAAACTCATAAGCATCAAAGTTTTTTTTTTAGCTTTTAAAAGCGTGACTTTTATTTTATGTCGCGGTCCATCATTTCCGGTGCTGAGCGGTCTCCATGGTGACTGACCGACTGACCGTTGAGAGTCTGAGAGGAGATTAGTGCAGTGTACGGTAGTTAAGTTAGTTAGTTAGTTAGTGAGTGATTACTCATCATGGCCAAAAGTGACGGTGGCTCGTATTTCAGGAGAACCAGTCTGTTCTGGATGGTGGTCGTGTCGGTTTATATTATTCTTCACACGGTGAGCTGAAACTTTCAGAAACTCCTTTCCATAATAATGTTTGATATGACTGTCAGAAAAGCCGTTTGACTTCTGTTTGATTATTCTTATTATTATTACTACTAAATATGCTGACTCTAGCTCCTCAAAGAGCTTTCAAGCTACATCCAACAAACTCGGCCCAGATCTTAGGACTGTTCATTAGTTTGCTTTATTTATTTATTTTTCTAACTGATCCGACTTGTGGTTTTCATAAAAATCCCATAGACTTACACTGACGGAATGTTCCAATGAGCGAAGGCTATTCAAACTCCAACTGACAAAATTCAAATTTAAACACGCTGAAGCCCACTAGACTCAATTAAGGGCCGTTTCGCGCGCTCAAGTTCTAATTTCAAATGTAGCCGCGCGGGAATCGCGCGCTCTTTAGTGATTGGAAGTCCGGTTCTTTTCTGCGAACCGGTGCTTACACTCTGCTTTGAATTTTGGTTCTTGACAGCCAGTCAGTGTAAACATGTTGTCGATTAGTGATGGGAAGTCCGGTTCTTTTCTGCGAACCGGTTCTTTCGGACAGTTCGTTTCAATTAACCGGTTCTTTTACGCAATGACGTAATGACGTTCATTCTATCGCTCAAACACATTCAAAGTCAGTAATCATCGCGCGCTCTTTAGTGAATGGAAGTCCGGTTCTTTTCTGCGAACCGGTTCTTTCGGACAGTTCGTTTCAATGAACCGGTTCTTTTACGCAATGACGTAATGACGTTAATACTATCGCTCAAACACATTCAAAGTCAGTAATCATTACTTCAATCGGTTTAAAACACCATCATCATCCTGGATAAGTTCGTTTCTTTCGAGTTTTGCTACTAAAGCACCCAAATGCAGGCAATGATGTGCAAACGAGTATGTTTTACATGTTCAAAAAAAACAGACATCAAAATACCACTATAACCAGTAGATGGCAGCAGAGGAGCACTTATCGGCTTATTACTTTTACTTTTACTTTACTTTTAGTCATTTGGCAGACGCTTTTATCCAAAGCGACTTACAAATAAGAAAAAGTAATTAAGACTAAAAGCTAAAACTCTATAAATACTATATATATATACATTTAAGAAAATAAAAGAAATTAAATAAAAATGACAAATGCATACAACAACATTTCAAAACTAAACATTTAAATGAAAACCAAAAAAATAGAGCTAAAAACAATTCAAAATATTAAAAGAACAAAAGGTATGAGTATAATAATGATTCTAACATAACACTAAGCCAAACACCAAAAAACAACTACATATGCGTATGTACAGCCACACACACATACATACATGTACATATTAACTGTTTCCCCTGCCATTATTTTAGGGGGGCGGCCCACCCCCCTTGAAGGTCAAGTTAATTTTATTTAATTATATTTTCTCTATAGCGCCAGATCACAACAGAAGTCATTTAAAGTTACCTTTCCGATAGAACGGGTCTATACCTTGTTCTTTTATTAGACAAACTAAAATAAGGCTAAAATAGCCTTATGTTATTTATCTTATTTACACGACGGCATGTAATTTCGGTCTCTACGTTTTGGTCGCCCTCTCTGTATCACGCACAGTGGAGGTCCGCCCGCGCACACACACACACACACACACATGTGCGCGCACTCCCACTAGTTTGTAAATATTAAGCCGCAAAACGACAATTTAAATATGAATTATGCGTGTCTCTGTGTTAATGAATGGCGCAGACGTGCGGTTTTGTTTACCCCTCATACTGAAGCGCGCATGGCGCTTGCGTGATTTTAGCGTCTGCTGTCTCACTAAATGAGGACATAAATACATGAACAACATCTCCAGAACTGCTCTGAGAGTCACTTCATCAGCATTTCACCGTTTCATTTGAGTAAAACTATCCTCATATCATACACACACAGAAATGTAAAGGTATTCACGGCAACCCGTCAAAATAAAAGTTTGGTTTAACTTGAAGGCATTGGCAGAAATATATTACTAGTGTTCAGTAGAATGTACGTAATAGGCTACTACTACTACACAAATTATTAAAACCTTATTTTTAAGGAATAATCATACAATATTTCTTCAATGTTTTAATTGTAATATTAAATGACCTTTATTTTAGAAAAATACAATTTGTTTAATTTTCATTACTTAAAAGATAGATTAAATGAATGTTTTATGCCTTAAAAAAAAATGTAAATACACAACACAGAATTTCTGAGCAAAAAATCATAAGGCTATTGTAAGAATAAATGAAACTTGTTTTTATGCTTTTAAATAATTAGACATGCTAAAACAGAATTTGGTAACAATAAAACGTAAAGTTGGGCCCTAAACATGTAATTTTTGTTAAACTTTTAATAAATCTAAAGTTTAATTGTTTAAGTTTCATGATTGTAATTAATTAGACATGCTTTTTGATTAATAAAATTGAATTTAACCATTAAAAAGGAGTCCAGAAAAAAAAATGGTCCCCCACCTGAAATAACACAAATTGAATAAAACTAAAACTTAATAAAAAACCTAATGCTAAAACAGAATTTGGTAACAATAAAACGTAAAGTTGGGCCCTAAACATGTAATTTTTGTTAAACTTTTAATAAATCTAAAGTTTAATTGTTTAAGTTTCATGATTGTAATTAATTAGACATGCTTTTTGATTAATAAAATTGAATTTAACCATTAAAAACGAGTCCAGAAAAAAAAATGGTCCCCCCCCTGAAATAACACAAATTGAATAAAACTAAAACTTAATAAAAAACCTATATAGACATAATAAACTAATAAAATGACAACATTACTACAACTGTAACTAAAACTAAAATAGATAACTAATACAAATCAAACTACATTAGTTTATCAGTAATCCTAAAAAAAATAACACTGAGCCAAACACACATGCTAAAATAACAACAATTACTGACACATAGTAAGAAATGGTTATAAAAACTGAAACAGAAGTGAAACAAGTAGTAGGAAAGAGGAGAAATAAAAAGCGATACTTCTTCTTTGCCGGTGTCCTGCCCGGTGGAGTCGCACGGTAGAGCCGATGGTCTTTACACTCTTCGGTCTTCCCGCGACCGCTTCCGCGGTAAACTAAGCTTCTTTTTTATTCGTTTAACAAAACTCAAATTGAATTCAGCTGGACACACTTTCCTGTTTATCACAACAAATGGCCAAGCAAAGCGCACGACACATTATTAGTCATTCATTTATATTTTGAAATGATAAAATCACTATTATAAAATATAAAATCATCAAGAAATCAAGTTTTGTACGTTTTTGTGTATGAAGTAAGAAAAGTCACAAAGTTCCTTGAAAAACAAACTTATTTTTCAATTTGCGACTGAATCACACATAAAGAATGTTTCTTTCATAATCACTAAAGTTTTCGGTCAGTTCAGTATAATACTATAGAAGAATAATAGGTACATTTAATAAGAATAGAATATGTTACATTTTCTAAAAAAAATGTTGTGCTTTAATGTGTATAAACGTGACGTAAACAAGAAATGAATGTGTAATATTATTAGTAACTGCAGTTATTAATGCAAAGCGATAGTAATTTTATGATTAAATTATGTTTATTTTTAATACTCCCACACACCAACCCCGTAGCGCTACCAAATCTGCTCTTGGCGCCGCTATCTATAGAACTTGATCTGGTTCGACCGGTTCACTAAAAAGTAGAGCTGGGACAATAAATCAATGCATCGCGAATCGAGAAATGATTCTGCATCGATTCTGAGATTTTCCGAAGGCATCGCGATTCTCTCTTGAATCGATTCTGAGCTTAGTTTTTAACAGCAGATGGCGCTGCATGCTTTAGAAATTGCCGAATTCTGTTTGCTTCCAGTTCCTTACACACACACCACCTGAACCTAAAATAATCATTCATAAAGTTCGAAAAGGTTGAAGCGAATTACAAGGATGTTCACAGTGGGCTGTGTTTACTTTAATCTCGCATCATAAAAGCCGATGTGCAAGTACATTTAAACACTTACATTACTCAACGCACAAGCGCTCTTCTTCATGAGCATTTGAGTGTACGGTTAAAAACTAGCCTTGAGCGCCATCTGCTGTTAAAAACTAAGCTCAGAATCAATTCCAGAGAGAATCACGATGCCTTCGGAAAATCTCAGAAACGATCCACGAATCGCGATGCATCGATTTATTGTCCCAGCCCTAGTATGTATTATAAGATATGTGAAATTAGTTCTCTTTCGCTGCTGGTTGTGTTTCAATGGCTTAAAATCACTTGTTTTTAAACCGCAATGCTTAAAACCGCAAATTCCACGGTTGACAAATTCCTACCGATTAATCGTGTCTATTGTATATTGGCCACCCCTAGTTTTAATTATTTTACTAGAAATTACTTTGTCACTTTTTTTGTGATCTTTATGCAATGATTTTTAAAAATCTTCATCACAAACTAGGGCTGGGATAATAAATCGAAGCATCGAGAAATGATTCTGCATCGATTCTGAGATTTTCCGAAGGCATCGCGATTCTCTCTTGAATCGATTCTGAGCTTAGTTTTTAACAGCAGATGGCGCTGCATGCTTTAGAAATTGCCGAATTCTGTTTGCTTCCAGTTCCTTACACACACACCACCTGAACCTAAAATAATCATTCATAAAGTTCGAAAAGGTTGAAGCGAATTACAAGGATGTTCACAGTGGGCTGTGTTTACATTAATCTCGCATCATAAAAGCCGATGTGCAAGTACATTTAAACACTTACATTACTCAACGCACAAGCGCTCTTCTTCATGAGCATTTGAGTGTACGGTTAAAAACTAGCCTTGAGCGCCATCTGCTGTTAAAAACTAAGCTCAGAATCGATTCGAGAGAGAATCACGATGCATTCCGGAAATCTCAGGATCGATCCACGAATCGCCATGCATCGATTTATTGTCCCAGCCCTAGTGTTTTTAGACGCGACATGTGAATGGCCCGTAAGAACGCATATTGAGAAACGGCCAAAATCTCAAGTTTTCAGAATGCCACAAGCACACTGCAGGTCACGTGACAAGAACCAACCAATCAGCTTCACCCTTTCTGTAGTCCATAGTCCATGTGACATCAGTGGTTCAACCGTAATGTTATGAAGCTACGAGAAGTTTAACAGTGTCCTTACTATCTTTCTGAGTCTTGAAAGTGGTAGTTGTGTTGTCTATCAACAACAATAATAATAATAGTCATAATAATTATTATACACAGTGCTGGGTAGATTATTTACAAATTGTAGTCTGTTACTGTTTGTAACGTAATTTATTGGATTACTCATATGTGACCCTGCAGCACAAAAGCAGTCAAATAGTTGTATCTCAGCCAAATATTGTCCTATCCTAACAAACCATACATCAATGGAAAGATTATTTATTCAGCCTTCAGATGATGCATAAATCTCAATTTCGAAAAATCGACCCTTATGACTGGTTTTGTGCTCCAGGGTCACATATTAGGTAATGTAATACTTTTAGATTACTAAAATATATCCCATTCTTTGTTGTCAGCATCATGAAGTGTGTTAAATATTACATTATGCCAGAGATTCATGAATGAGTGAATAAATGAGTTGATGAAAAGCTGGAAGACTTTCCAAAAAAAAAGAAAAATGAGGGCAAATCAAATGATGAATGATTTTAATATATAATCATGTAATCTATAAAAACGTAACTAATCTTATTCTGAGCATTTTAAAATGTAATATAACCTAATTACAAGTACTTAATTTTTGGGATCCCATTATGCAATCCGGATTACATGCAATCAGTTACTACCCAGCACCATATCCAAGGGTGTAACTTTGCTTTGAGAAGTGGGGGGGACACAAAATGGGGGAAAATTTTTCGATTTGAATCCCATTTACTGCATGTCCATACATTTAGGGACTATGGTGATACAAAATCCAGGAAATAATTATTTGAATAATGTTTAAATAATGTGAGACTCAATTTCCACTGTTAAACAAACCTTTATTTCAAACTAACCGCTGTACCTGAAAATATAAAATTAATCACTTGTTGTACAGGACAGAATGTTCTACATCAGTGGCTCCCAGACTTTTTAGAGTGGAGTACCCGCTGAGGCATTTCTGCGTACCCCCTCTCTTCCACTTAGACCATATTTGCCCCCTAAATTGACTTTCCAATGCATTTTTTATCTTTATAAATAGAATATTAATGTTTAAAAAAAAAGTTCAATAGATTAATATGCAATGATGACAAAAAAGTGAAAAGTGATTCTTTTAAATATATATATATATATATATATATATATATACACACAAATCATTCAAATTCATTAATGTTTCTGAATGATTTTCACAGAAATCAGTTGCGCTGCAACAACATAAAGCCCCACAAACCTCCAGATGAACCACTAATTCCTTATGAAATCATGTTTTCATTGGTTTCCAGTGGACTGCGTTTTGGCCTCGGGACGTCCCGTATGGCCTTCTGGGTCCTCTCAGCGCTCTGGCCAAGTATTTCGTGGACTATCATTATCCTGCGCTGTATAACGGGTGAGTGAGCGCCGGCATTCATACGGTGAGTTCAGAGCTGACGCTGATGATGTTATGTCTGTGTTCCAGATGGTTTCTGATGTTTGCCATCCATGTGTGCGAGGCTCTGTTTGTGTTGAAGTTCTGCAGGTAAGACCCTTTTCTACCACACGGTGGCAGTACAGACCATCAGATTTGTGGATGTTGTTCATACTAACACTGCTGTGACTGACACACTGTGTGCATTATGTGAACTTGGAATAAATTATTTGTTTGCTACATTTGCCAAAATGAATTTTGTATCCTGCATTGCAAGGCTCTCGACCTCACCTTACATTCGCAGTGAGATGAATGAACCGACTGCAGTGCCATCTTTCTTGACTCATATTAGTTTAGACTGATAAACTTGTTTTTTACACAAAATTGGTGAAAAATACAACTTTTTTTATTTCAGAGATTATATGTGACCCTGGACCACAAAACCATTTTTGTTACTTTAAATAAAATAAACGTTAATAACATAAAATATATAATAAAACTGGAAATTAAATGAAATGAAATATTAAACTATATAATATAAATATAAAAAAAAAAAAGCAAAACACAACAAAATGACTAAAACTCCAACTAGAAGTAAAATGAAAGCGGAAAATGTAAAAAAAATCAAACTAGTAATAAAAACTACAATTGTATCTTAATGATATTAAAATAACACTGGTGTAAACTGCACAGGACTTGAACTTTATACTTTGAGCAGAACGTACATTTTTCTATGTAAATGAGAAGAATATATAAATAATAGAGGATGATTAAGACAAGTTTCCCCCAGATGCAGGACTGTGCTGATCAGTGTGTTTGTGTCTGCAGTGATAAAGGCATCGACAGCACGTCCACACGCTTGCTGTGGTTCGCTCAGACGTTCCTGTTTGGTCTCACGTCTCTGTGTCTTCTGGTGAAATACAAGCCCGACGGCCGACCCAAACGCCAGTGACCGAAACCAGAGCTCGTTTCCCAGCAGCACTTAATGTTTTCAGTTTGTACATTCTTTACATTTCTTTTGGACCTGGGGTAGAGAATTTGGAAACATGGTGAAAAAAAATCTTGTTGGTTTAATACTACAACAGGGACAGTAAATAAAGTTAATGAAGTAGCCTAGCTATTATTAATATACGGCTAATATTAACTTTATTTGTCCCACAGGGGAAACTGTTACTAATGATGGAAATAAACTGAAATATTGTAATCAACTGTCATCCATACATATTCATTTTAATAATCTTTATAATAATTCATATGATTTTACATGTGGCCTGAGAAAACCATGTCTATTATTTAGGTTTGTGAGATTGGACATCGCACTGCGCATGTATACAAACATTCAGGAGGACACAAAATTCTTGAGAACGCTGCCCCACGACTTTTATTAATAAAATAGATTAAATAGCCTACTGGAGAGACACACAGATGCAGGTAGGCAACTGTCACCTCTCTCTCTCTCGAATAATTAATTCAAGTAGCTAAATATTATAATTCAAATAAATGTGATCTTACTATTTCACTATTTCATCTCTTTCTGATCTGAAGCGGGCAGAATGCTGAGCTAACGAGCCGTAGCTTCGCATCAGGTTTTTCTTGCCTTCACGTCGTGCATTAAAATTGTTCAATGTACAGCTAGCCATGCATTATCCCTAATGTGTTTGCTCTTTAGCAGCAGTTTTTTACGGCAATATTTAAATGACACCCTGGTCATTCTTGGTGTACGCAAAATGGTCCCACACTATCGACAAGCATTTCTCTGCTGGAAATAAAGCTTCGCTGTTTGGTCCTTCTGTCACAGTTAATCTAATGCATGTAGTATCCTCCATGCCTCTGATAAGCACGTCATTTTAAGCTGGTGCACCTTTAGTGTAACTTTGTTTCCATTTTGCACAAGCTGCAACAGTTCCATTCCGTGTAACAGAAACACTCGGTTTAGCAGAACCTTTACGATTAATTAACCGTGATGTTTTAAAGCACGGTTAATCGCGAAACCGGTTAATCGCTGCATCCCTACAGAAGATACATGCATATATTTAAATATTTTATATTTAGAGCAATTATACCATATAAAATACATATAAATGGTATTACAGTGCACTTTAATTACATAAAAAATCCAGAGTATAACCATAATCCATTTCTCACTCTATGCTCCTTATAGAAAATTATTTTGACATTTTTACACAACTCTACAGCTCTCCCTTTGCTCATCTCTCATATTCAGCTCAACTGCAAACACAAGTGCCTTTGTGCACCATTATCGCAGTAGGGAAATAGGCTGAATGGGCAGTTGGAGTGGATTACATTAGAGGACATCATTGAACAGATATGAAACCAACTCTGCAGGAAGCTGCATTAGGTCCATAGAGCTTCAGCTCACATTGAAAGAACTGCTTTAGAGTGAGATGAGAGCTGGGTGTGGACTAAGAATAAAGAAAAGCATTGTGGATGATTATTTTGCCTAACCAAACCATGATGAACTAATCATATATTATGTGATTTGCATATAGACTGATATTGGTTTATACCACCTTATAATAAGTGATAGTATGCTTTACAGGTGCCTGTTCAGCTTCAGTCAACAATCATATGCAAATTACATGACCATGAGGTTGTATTATTTTAAAAACTCATTAATATAGGTAAACTCATCTGTCAGTTGGATCCAATAACATTCGACAATGAGATGGAAAATAAAACATGCATTCAAAATTAACGACTGAGGTTTACTGATCAAATAAATACACATATGAATATGATATAAAGGCCACACAGAGCAAATGTGAAAAAGAAAATACATCTGTTTACTACTTCACCAGCACTTTAAAAGTAATTTGTTTATAAGGGAACAAAGTGATTTGCACAAAGCATCGTATTTTACTGTCAAATGATTATTTGACACCAAATTAGTAGAGGTTTCTACAAGTCAAGCCTTCTGAATTGCTCAAAAAAGAGGAATACCGGCGGTTTGCATTAGACTACAACATAAAATCAATATCCACAACAATCTAAGTTTTATTTCTTAATGTAATAAAGAGCTATTAGATGACTGGATGAGTAAATATAAAAGACTTACAGAAAGAAAAAGAGATGCAGCACCCTCCTGTCAGTCATATTAAATTATAAACGTTTTAGGTGGCTTTATGTAATCTTTGTGGCAGATTAATATTGCCACAGCATTATCAGGCAGACCTGACATTCCTGTATTAGATCGCATTGGTGTGCAATGCCAGTGATCAAAACGAATAGAATTTCAGATCACTGATGTGATTCCCTCAAGACTACTTCAACAAAATCGCCAACCATTTACATGCAAGCTCCACTAAACACGAAATATACGATTTCTTGATCGTTTCATCCATCATCGACATTAGCGCATCAGTTTTGAGTTCCTCCCAGTGAATGTGGCGCGTGCTGGAGGATGCTGCAGTTTTGTGATCAAACAGTGTTCACACACACATGCTGCTTGAAACGGGACTGCGGTACCTTTGGCCAGCATCGCTCGCAAAAGAACCCATCGTCCGAACCGGCACCGTCGAATTGAGCCAAATGTGCTCGAAGGATTTCCTGGCTTCGGTCTTCACGTCCGGGTCGATTTCGGACGGCGACTCGGTTCTTTTGGCACCTGCCATTCTTCAGGCTCACAAGTTACCGCCAGCAGAGATGGACGGGGGCTGTCAGCGCGGGCTCATGCTTCACTTTACCGCGCGTCGCATCCGTAAATACACCTGCTGCCGGACACGCGTACTACGCCGATGAGGGTAATCACAATCTCTCACGACTGAAGAACTGAGGCTCGTGGAGTCTTCAGTGCTCAATATGGTCTGAAGATTCTCCAGCCTACAGCCTCAACTGCGCAAGTGTATCTGAACCGAATCACATTACCACATCAAAACCAAGACATCAAGCTGACCCACACATTTTAATAATGCTGAAAAATACAGCCTTTCAATGGAGAGATGAAAGATGAAGATAATGGGCTGTATATGATATGCATTTTAAAAAACTAAAAAACAACAACAGCATCATTATCAGCACTTGGAAATATTTAATTAAAAAGTGAGGCCAGAAAGAAAGAGCTTTTTAAACAAATTCAACCAAACACATAGGCCTATATAACTATAGGCTTCGGATTAAATTAATAATGTGAGTAATATTGCCTAATGGAGTGCAGAGTTAAGTATTTTGTATTTTGTAGCTTTGTGTTTATTTAAGGCAGCTAGATGCTATTTACACTAAATGCAAATAGCTATAGATTCTATTTACACTATGTTAAAATAGCAATGTTCTGCTTTTTTTTACTACTTATTGCAAATAGTGGCAATTATCTGCTCCTCAGTATTGTAGTACATTATAAAACGGTATGCAATAATAACGTATTGAGTGTAAATTTTAATTCAAATTATTAAATGGATGCCGGCTTATTGGTACAATAAAGCCCTCCATACACCTACCCCTTACTCTGCCTAATATTTTATTTTCAATTATTTGATTGTTTCCTTCATTTTTATTGAAAATAAATGCCTTTCTGATGTGATATGGGATTTAAAAAAAAGGAAAGAGTTCTGCAAAAGGCGGATTCGAACTTGGGACGATCATGTCAAAAACACTATGGCAGGGGTGGCGAACTCCGGTCCTGGAGAGCCCCTGCAGAGTTCAGCTCCAACCCTAATTAAAACTAATATAAAAAAGTAAAGACTAAAAAGCTTTAAAATATTCCTTGTTCCTTGTACCTGCCTGTAGCTTCCTAGTAACCGTTCATACCTTGATTAGCTTGTTCAGGTGTTTGATTAGGGTCGAAGCAAAACTCTGCAGGGCTGCGGCTCTCCAGGACCGACGTTCGCCACCCCTGCACTATGGTATGAGCTTTACCATCTACTCCGGTTGGTCGATAATCGTCTTTAGTAGTGTTAATGACTAGCCCAATCACACGTTGGTGGGTGGAGTTAGTGTAAATAGCTTCTGCCAACAAGTTGGGCTATTTGCATTTAGTAAATAGACACTCAGTTTATGTAAAGTTTAGAATTTTAAATTTTATGAAGAAAATGATGATGCAACTTGCCACCAGGATGCAGTGTTTTGGATGGTTTCTAGGGCATTGCTATGCAGTTGCTAAAGTGTTCTGGCGGTTGTTAGCACCTTGCTATGTGGTTACTAAGGCATTGCTTGTTTTGTGTAATTTCTTGTCTGGTCTCCGGAGTGTTGTTGTTGAGACAGTGTTATTGTTGTTACGCAGTTGCTACAGTGTTCTGGGTGGTTGTTTTAACACATTGTGTTTGCTTGGGTGCTCTGTGTAGTTGCTGATCATCTGGGCGTTGCAATGCAGTTGCCCAGTATTCTGGGTGGTTGTTAGTGTGATGCTATCTGGTTGCTATAGTGACTGGGTGGTTGCTAGGACACTGCAAGGGTGTAAGGTCCACCAAGTGAAAATTGTAAGCAAAAGTGTCTAGAAACATAATATCACACCTCTCCTCAAGTTAAGTCAAGCCATGCTTATTTGTATATCTGTTGTGGGGTTTACTGATCACGCTGTTAAACTGATACTGTGAGACACATTTCAATTACAGTTCAACACTATATTGTCCTTTTTCGCTATGACACTCAATATGTGTACTGGCCAAAAGTAGCATTTACCCTTAAGAAACTGTTCAGGCTTAGAAACATTCAAGTACCTACTGTATAGTATACCTCCAGAGACCAAACACCTTTTATATAAATGATTACAGCACATGCGCCAGAAAGCAAACATCAACACGCCGCTGTAAGCATTAAATCTTCACGAACAGAGAGAACGGCCCACTGGCTGTAGTGGGAGTCTCGGTTCTCTCTCAGTCTCTGCACTGAGGATGTAACAGTATGTAACAGTAGATTATGAGAACAGCAGACAGGGGATTCCACCAATGAAACATCACAGTGACACCCTGTGGTCAGAGGAAGAGCCATACTCATCTTTCCCAATCCTCCCTGAGACAGTGTTATTGTTATTGTCAGAGAATTATTGATTTTTATTAGCTCAGGAGGCGTGAGGAGAAATCTCAGTGAAATCTGAATCTACAAGACATTCACACCAACAACCAACTTTTCTATCTTTATTTTTTTTAAGGAACTAATGGAAGATTTTTAACTAATCAAGTTACAATGTTAAATATACTATATCATGAAGATATAAACATCATGAAAACAAGATAAATTTACTAGTGAATCTAAACTGTAAACATAAATAATTAATTTTAAATGTTTTTCTCCTCCCAATAAAACCTTTTAATTTTTTAAATATATGTCAGTTAGCCAAATCAATTAGCCATTTGGCAAGAAATGTAATTCACAATGTATTTTCCTATGTCTTACAGTTTTTTAACAACTGGTTGTGTACATTTTCACCCATTAACATGATTAAATACCTTAAAAAGGGATAGTTCACCCAAAAAAGAAAATTATGTCATTAATTATATAGAAACAGATCTAACACATTCAAGGCCCAGAAAGATTCATCAGAAATTGTTGAATAAAGTTTTGTTTTCTTTGAGCACAAAAAGTATTCCTGTAGCCTCATAAAATTAAGGTTGAACCACTGATGTCACATGGACTGTTTTAACAATGTTCTTACTACCTTTCTGGGCCTTGAACATGGTAGTTGCATTGCTATTTATGGAGGGTAGAAAGCTCTCAGATTTAATCAAAAATATTTGTTTTTCGAAGATGAACGAAGGTCTTACAGGTTCGGAACGACATGAGGGCGAGTCATTAATGACATAATTTTTATTTTTGGGTGTACTATCCCTTTAATTTAACAATAACCTTAAAAATTCAACATGCCGGTAGCACTACAAGTATCTCTTTTTAATGAAGTACTTTATTGCATTTCATGCACTGCAGTACACGTTTGGAAAAAAAATACAATATAATAAAATAACTTCATTTTTTTTAGATATGTAATATTCTTGAATATGGGATTAGTGTAACAAAGCACTAATAAAGCACATTGTTATTTAATTAAGATTAATTATATGTTTTCAAACAAATTTAAATAAGTTGAAATTGTGAAAATTGGATGTACAGTGGATACATAAAGTTTTGCTAATGCTAAATTTGAATTTGATATGTACATAACCAGACGTAATTTGTCAAAGTAATTTGACTGAACAAACTAAAGTCTGATCAAATAGAAAGAGCTCCTTAAGGTAATAACGTACTTGGTTACTAACGTAACCTCGGCTCTCTGAGATTCGGGAACAAGTACTGCATCTGCTAAGATGCTATGGGAAAAAGCCTTTTTTCTCCTGAACTGAAGCCTTTTTTCAATCACGCAGTGAAACTGCACAGCCATTGGTTCGTGGTCGAACCATTGATTGGTCGTGCGGCTACATAGCACGGCTAGCAATGCAGTACTCGTTCCCATATCTCAGGGAACCGAGGTTACGTTAGTAACCGAGTACGTTCCCTGTCGATACTATACTCGTACTGCATCTGCTAAGATTCTATGGGAACACAGTACAGTCACGCTGTGCTAAGGTAGAGGAATGACTATAAGTATCATAACTTCCGTAAGCAGCAATGCCCAAAGAGAAGTTAACAACAACCCAAGGCTAAGACGGCCTGAGCTTCTTGAGGTCACACCCGGCCTGGTTATTCGTTCCAGAGTTCTCCTGCAACTTTGGCATCCAGGGGTCGAGAGCTGACAGGTGAACTAATGCCAGAGAGCTTGAGCGTGATATGGTCAAGGGCTCTTTATCAGATCTGTTTGTGTAATGCAGCGCGTGTCTCATCAAGCGGAGAGGATCCGGAGGACTTCCAGGTTATAAAACCTTGCGAATGTGGACGGCGAGGCCCAGCCGGCCGCCTCACAAATATCCGCAATGGACACACCGCTGGACCATGCCCAAGACGAGGCGATGCCTCTGGTAGAATGGGCCCGTACTCCGATGGGACATTGAAAGCCCAAGGAAGAGTAGGCTAGCGTGATGGCGTCTACTATCCATCTAGAGAGTCTTTGCTTCGTGACCGGATGCCCTTTGGTGCGGTTACCGAAGCTGACAAAGAGTTGTTCCGATC
>NW_015540873.1:92105-103052 GCF_001515605.1 Sinocyclocheilus anshuiensis | reverse complement strand
ATAGGAAATAACAAAGTTAATGAAGTATTATTAATATAATATAACTAATAGTAACTTTATTTGTCCCACAGGGGAATCTGTTACTAATGATGGAAATAAACTGAAATATTATTGTAATCAACTGTCATCCATACGTATTCATTTTAATAATCTTTATAATATGATTTATGATTTAACATGTGGCCTGAGAAAATCATGCCTATTATTTTGGTTTGTGAGATCGGAGATTGCACGTGTAAGAGACGCACAGACGCAGGTAGGCTAATTCACACAGGCAACTGTCACCTCTCTCTCTCTCTCTCGAATAATTAATTAATTCAAATAAATGTGATCTTACCGCACTATTTCATCTCTTTCTGATCTGAAGTGGGCAGAATGCTGAGCTAACGAGCTGTAGCTTCGCGTCAGGTGGTTCTTGCCTTCACGTCGTGCATTAAAATCGTTCAATGTACAGCAAGCCGTGCATTATCCCTTATGTATTCGCTCTTTAGCAGCAGTTTTTTACAGCAATATTTAAATGACACTCTGGTCATTCTTGGTGTAGCCAAAATGGTCCCACACTATCGACAAGCATTTCTCTGATGGAAATAAAGCTTCGCTGTTTGGTCCCTCTGTCAGTTCATCTAATGCATGTAGTAGCCTCCGTGCCTCTGATAAGCACGTAATTTTAAGCTGATGCACCGCTAGTGTAACTTTTTTAGTTTTGCGCAAGCTGCAACAGTTCCGTTCCGTGTAACAGAAACACTCGGTTTAGCGGAACCTTTACAATTGATTAACCGTGACGTTTTAAAGTGCGGTTAATCGCGAAACCGGTTAATCGCTGCATCCCTAGTGTGAACCTGGCGTTACGTTTGTATGCCCGCCCGGTCTGTTCTGTTCTCTAATTAATCATTGAATCAATGACTTTCGCGAACGATTCGTTCACGAAACACCGCAAAACTCAGCATTTTGTTGGCGTACCCCCTCTGTCGCCTCACGTACCCAAGCTTGGGAACCACTGTTCTACATTAACTATTTAGCTAACAGCAGTCTGTTACCTAGCAACAGTGTATGTTAACGTACAAAATGACTAAAACTCCAACTAGAAGTAAAATGAAAGCGGAAAATGTAAAAAAAATCAAACTAGTAATAAAAACTACAATTGTATCTTAATGATATTAAAATAACACTGGTGTAAACTGCACAGGACTTGAACTTTATACTTTGAGCAGAACGTACATTTTTCTATGTAAATGAGAAGAATATATAAATAATAGAGGATGATTAAGACAAGTTTCCCCCAGATGCAGGACTGTGCTGATCAGTGTGTTTGTGTCTGCAGTGATAAAGGCATCGACAGCACGTCCACACGCTTGCTGTGGTTCGCTCAGACGTTCCTGTTTGGTCTCACGTCTCTGTGTCTTCTGGTGAAATACAAGCCCGACGGCCGACCCAAACGCCAGTGACCGAAACCAGAGCTCGTTTCCCAGCAGCACACTGTTCTTTATATTCAGGTTATGTTTGAAATTCGTTTATCTAAAGCACTTGTTCCATGATAGTTTGAAAACTGTTCAACAAAATATTCAGTGAGCCTGCTATATAAGCTCTAATAGTTCTTTAAAAAAAATAAAAATTGGTTCATGATTTTCTTTTAAACAGTTTTGACTAAGACATTGCTGTAAGAGTTGACCGTGTGGCTGGTCATTTAAAATAAATGTAAATAAACGCTCTGATTTGACATGTTTGTTTTTTGTCATCTGTCATTCGATGTACAATCACATCATAAAATACTGTAATAGAGATACTGTATGAAGCTTCTTTTGCAGTTCAGTCTGACAGGAACTCAACATTGATGAAGCTGCGGATGAATGAATCTGCTTCGCCCTCAGACATGTATTTTGTCATATACCATCCATGTGCAATCATTCACGTGAGTCACATCAGAATCTGTTTTTGCAGTCAGCTGGTGTTTGATTTAGGGCTGTCAAGTGATTCAAAATTTTAATCTAATTAATTACATGATTTGCCGATTCATCTTATTAACCACACATCATTTTTGTCTGAAGTCCATTGAGTAGACAATACAAAAAAACATTACAAATAATATTTTGATGTATAACAATGCATAAATGTCAGTCATTGAATCATTCATTCAACCAATTTGTTCAAAAAGCTGATTCGTTCAGAAACGAAGCAAGTGACTTCTTATGAACGAGTCACTGAATCAATGACTCACTCGATTTGTTAAAAAATGTGGATTCATTCAGTAATGAATCACTGCTGTGTGTTGCTCAGAGATGCACAATAGTTCTGCTGTGACTTTAATTGGAACGATTTTTATTTGCGAAATTGAGCAAAACAATATTTTGTCTGAAATGTAACGCAATATGAACTTCTTGATCATTGAACCATTGTATGAAATCACTATCACATTTGCAGTCATGCAGATATTGGGGAAAACAGCATTATTGCTCGTGTGATATTGCAAAACTATATCGTATAATATATATAAAAACATCAAATATATATTTTTCCATAATTAATTACTTTTTTGGTGTTGCATCTGGATAAACATTTAGAGATTATCAAAATATTTATTTGAAGCATATGCGTGACTCAGATATAATAAAACCATACAAATAAAACTAAGTTTTTTCTTTATGATATCAGTAGTTAAGGATAAAAGACTCGAGTTGTGTTTAAAATATTCACGAGTCCCTGTCGAGTCTGAAGTCTATTTAAATGCGACTTGAGTCTGAGTACTATCTCGAGTGCCCATCTCTGGTATACGCCTTAATTTTGCTTCTGAAGTAAATGTTTCTTGATTTGTTTAGATATTTTACTGAAAAATGACAATATTTAAATCTGTGTGTGTGTGTGTGTGTGAGAGAGTGTGTGTGTGTGTGTGTGTGTGTGTGTGATCACCGCTCCAGCCAGTGCAGTGATGGGTATCGGTCTGACAGCGTCCGCCGCAGCTGTGAGTTCTGACTTTTGTCCCTCGTTTCAACGACACACTCCACCTGTGAGCACAATCACATCAGTCAGCACTTCAGTCAAGAGCAGCTCAAACACACTCGTGTGTCATTCTGTCTGATTCTGTTTCCACAGATAAACTGCAAACCCTGCGTGTCTTTATCGAGACGAGTAACTCTTCATCAGATGATAATACAGTGCTACTTCAATATATACTTTCCCAAACTGGAGATCGTGAGATGATGAAAAGAAATTAAGTAATAAAAATGTACAATTAAAATAAAAATATTTAAAATAAAAAATAAAACACTAAAAATATAATTAAAGATCTGGAGAGAGGATGGCAGTGCTGTTTCAGGAAGGCTTTTCTAACTTCATCTGTGATTGAATTAAAGCTCTCCATAACACAAGCTCAAGGAATATTCACAAGCTGATATTGATATGACCTGTAGCTTATAGATTCACGTTGATGCATTTGGCAGATGCTTTCATTCAAAGCGACTTACATTGCATTCAAGGTTTACATAGTTTTTAATCAATGCATGGAGCTGAAAGTAGAAGTCATGGGTTCGATTCCCAGGGAATGCATGCTCTGATAACATGCACAGCTGGGATGAACTTTGGAAAAAAAGAATCGAAATGATGCATGAATGTAAAATAAGGGTTTAATTGGCTTTGTGTCACTGAGTCAGAGCTGATATTGTGCATCAGATTTGCCTTATACAACATTAGAGAGATCAGGCCCTTTCTATTGGAACATGCTTCACAATATGTTCCATTTATATTGATTTTATTTATTTATTTTACTTTGTAAAATGTGTTAAATGTTCACACGTGTTATAGACAACAAATTAAGTTTTTCATCAAATGTGACGTGCATGTATTTTCTTCAACTGAAATATATATTTAAATTTTTTTTAAAGCATATTTATATTTTTTAAATATATTTTCAAAAATAGACCCCCCCAAAAAAAGACAATATATGGGTAAATAACATATTCACATAAATATATTTTGAAACATAATTTAGCAAATTATTTTTACTAATTATTTAGCAAAAAAATGTTTTACAAATATATATATATATATATATATACATTTTTTTTTTATTTTGTATTAATTAATTTAGGTTATAGGGGAATTGACCCTGTCAAGTCCACATCTCATATAAGCTCACTTGTTATTTTATTCTAAAATATAAATGCACAGCAAATGCAGCAAATAAAATTTAGACATTTAAAATTAAGAAATGCAAGGTATATAATGCTTTATTGGGATTTTAAAGGAATAATGTGTATTTAAGAAGATGGATTTCATAATTTTATCTGTTTATACTATTTTCATGGTCGGGACAAAATGAGAAGACAAAATTGAGTGCTATAAAGATCTAGAGGCTATAGGGAAGCCTCACTGGACAGAAATATGGAGAACCAGAGACAAAGTGAAAGAGAAAGACCTGACAGATGCGCAGACAGAGAAAACAGATCGCAGACTTTATTCATATAAGATATAAGAATTATTTAAGGCAGCATAATCAGATTATAGTTTGACAGTACCATGAAATCAGTGCAGTATAGTGTGACACGACTTACAGTAATATGTTTGCGATATAATGAAGAGCCAGTGAATCTTCTGTAATCGAGGAACGCTCCTTTTATTATTATTGTTTTTTTTTGTGAGGTGCTGTTCTCGGTCTGACCGCAAGATGCCGCTGTTTCCCTGTAAATGAATGCAGGGGTTTGTTGGTTATAAAACGACCATAAAATGCTCTACCAAAACACAATGTCCAAAAGCGACAATACAAACACCGCGATAGTTGCTTATTATCTTTAGTTTATGTTTCAATGCAGACTACAAATGTGGGAAGACAAATGTGCAACTACAACAGTACCAGAACATCTATTATTATTAACGTATCGGGTCAAAGCATTTTTAATGAAATACACAAGTAGGATTAGGGTTTATCTGATAGGCTACTGATATTACAGTTTATGCGGTCAAAATATTTGTTTACATGTTGGTTTCACAGGCATCCTAAAGACTCATAACTCCTCAAATACAGTAATGTGGCAACAACAACTTGAAAAACATGGTCTGGATACAATGTAATTATAGCCAAGAAGAGCCTGACTGAGATTTACATTACAGTCCAGCTGACTTACAACGACATTAGAATTAAGATGAACTAAAATAAAATGACCCAACTGAAATATGAGGTCTGGTCAGTGTGATATCATTAAATTCCTTTCCTAAATATAAAGATGGTATACAATAACCACAAAACAAACCGGCCACAATGAACCCTTTTGTTTGTTAACGTAGCAGTAAATAACTGGAAGGGTGTAAAGGTCTAAATAATGCTGAAGCCTCTTCAGTTCACAGAGAAAAAACACAGAGCACGAGACATTAAACATGCATGCTACATGCAGACTAATTATAGCTCATCATAATTGCATATAATGTCGTCAGACCAGGAGAAATGTCTCAGATATTATGAGCATCAGAGTTTAATGCTGCTGACTGAATTAAATAAGCTTATAATGCCGAGTGCATTTAATACACAGTAAAATATTACATTATTTTTTTTCCCCCTCAAACCATGTGATTCATATTTTATTATGCCAGTTATTTCAGATGCGTAGGCAAAAAAAAAAAATGTTATAAGGGCGATTAAATGTCTAGTTTAACTAACAGATTTTCAATAATAATACAGTACTTCTTTAGGTTGTGATAGAGAATATAAAACATACTGCGCGTAGCCTATAAATAATGATGTTTTCAAACGAGTTTCATTTGCAAGCTTTTACACGCACTGGAAGTTTTAATAACCGAAGCGCGCATTTTAATTGTAATTGTGTCTCGTTTTTAAAAAAGAGTTACATTTGTGTTCTAATATAAGCGACTTCAGTGAGCGCTGGATATCGCGTTATTAGTACTTACTCTGCTGGCGTTATAAAGTAACCGCGTCTATTGTGTTAAACGTCGAAACGATGATTTCTACAGTGCGACGCGTTATTAATGTCGCGCTTGATGGAGTGCGGCTTAGTCCCATGCAAATCCGCCGCCTCGCGTCCTCCAATCAGAGCGCGGCGTCACTTAGCGTCTTCCAATGGGAGATAGGCGCTCGCGCGGTTATCTGCTCGCCGTCGCCGCTGGAGGCCACTGACCGGAGGACGGCGCTTCAGATGCGGGCGATCGCGGCACTCAAAGCGGGCGTGAGATCTGCCGACGGCCGGCATCCGGATTCTGCTTCGGGACGCTCGTGAAACTCTTTTGCATGGGAGACATTCGCAGACACTGACTTCCAGTTCCAGTGGATGAGTTGTCGAGTTGTGCGCGCTGTTGTACTTTTTTCGTGCGCACCAATGATAGCGGTCGGGCAGATGGATAGTAACCGGCAGAGTGCGTTCGTTCTGGGCAGCACTCCTCTGGCTGCGCTGCACAACATGACCGAGATGAAGACCTCTTTATTCCCGTACGCCCTGCAGAACCCCGCGGGCTTCAAGGCTCCTTCCTTCTGCAACCTGAGCTCTCAGATCCCGCTGGGAACGCCGCATGGAATAAGCGATATCTTGGGGAGACCCATCACCGCGGGACAGCTGCTCTCGGGCTTTCCCCGGATCAACGGCTTGACATCAGCCGGGATGTACTTCAACCCTGCGGCGGTGTCTCGGTACCCCAAACCGCTGACGGAGTTGCCCGGGAGGGCACCCATATTCTGGCCGGGGATGATGCAGGGTTCGCCCTGGAGAGACCCGCGGGTTCCCTGTCCGGGTGAGTTTTTTGACACTTGTTGTTCACAAGTTGAATGTCTCGTTCTGAGTTTATCTGGCTGACCTTGTCTTGTTTTCTCCAGCCCAGGCACATCTGATGCTGGACAAGGATGGGAAGAAGAAACACTCCAGACCAACTTTTTCCGGACAGCAGATTTTCGCCCTGGAGAAAACCTTCGAACAGACCAAATATCTGGCCGGACCGGAGCGAGCTCGACTCGCCTATTCTCTGGGAATGACCGAAAGCCAAGTCAAGGTAAACAGAGGCGGGTTTTATTAATAAAAACGTTATTTTTTTCTCTCTCTCTCAATGCAAACCGCGCGAGACCACGTTACGGTGATTTTATCTGCGAGAGCCACTGTCGGTTGAATGTGAAATTAAAAAGCAAAACTGCTGGTGCATTAATTTATAATGTTAAAAGTTAAATGAATAGTCGTTAACCAAGAAAACATCACTGGCAGTGTTGCACTGCATTGCACACTGTCTGGTCAACATTCTTTTATTATTTGAATCAATTGAGTTCATGCACCTTTTGCTTGGTTTAAATATTTCAGTGAAGTTGCATGCAACTATTGCATCTTTTAAATAATAATAATTGATCACTGACTGATTTTTTCCTCGTCTCAGGTTTGGTTTCAGAACAGAAGAACCAAATGGCGCAAGAGGCACGCGGCTGAGATGGCCACGGCTAAAAAGAAACACGACTCAGAGACGGAGAGGATGAAGGAGAGCTCGGAAAACGAGGATGATGATGATGATGATGAATACAACAAACCTCTGGACCCGAACTCCGACGACGAGAAAATCACGAGACTGTTAAAAAAGCACAAGACGAGCAACCTGTCCCTCATCAGCCCGTGCAGCAACAGCTCGGACACTTTGTGATGATGCTGAGCAAAAGACTCTTCATCATCATCATCATCATCTGCTTCAGATTCTTCTGGAGAACCGAGGCAGAATTAAGCAGGGTATAAACTCAGTTCTTTGCTTTGAATGCGGTTGTACAGGTAGAAGTGGACGTGAGATGTATATATATTTTTTACTGAGTAAATTATGTTATTAAAGAATCACGGAGACATCATCATCATCATCATCATCATCATCAAGATCATTTAGTCTTCGATCGAAGACGAATAACGCCTTTTCCGCCTGAAAGCTTCTCTTCTTTATTTCGGAAACAGCTGCACACGAGTATAAAGTGCCAGTGCTGTAAATGATGTGAATAGAATTTGTTTTAATGAATGTACTTCTGTCCGCTGGAGTTTATGTTTTACCTCACAACACGGAAAATACACAAAGATGGACGTAAATATCGATGAAGAGAATATTACCGCTTCCGTGAGGAAACTTTGCATCATCAATAAATTATTTAACAAGCCAATGTTTTAAATATGTCCTGGTCGTTTTTTTTAAATTTCATGTTTATTGGTTGTTTTGTAGCGCATATATTTTGAGATGTGCAGTTATTTGGCCGCGAGAAATTTGCTAGCAAATGCATATTATGTTATAGGCATCCGTGCATTAATATCATATAGTATCATATAGTATGTGATTAATATCAAAATCTCACATAGAGGAGCGCGGGGTTAGTTGTAACACACGTGGTTTGAATATTTCCACACATGCTAGCATAACACAATTTATGGTATTAATTAAAACTGCGCCAAAATTAAAAAATCTTTTGAAGATACCCCCGAACATTTATTTTACCCCAGTACATTTCTGGCTTTAGTACATTTTTCATCTCGGTTTTCAGTATTCATTTAAAATGAGGCAAATCTGCTATTATTTTAATCTCCAATCTGTTATTTATCAGTTTTAATTCTTCGCTAACTCCAAAATCAGATCATTTTTAATTCTTAAAAAACGCCATTATTTTATTTTTAAAAAGTTAATAATTTTATTTTATTGACAAAATATTTTAGTCTTGTATGTTTTTTTCATTCGATCAGATAATATTTTAAGCTGTTATATGGTCATGTTACAACGTGCCCCTCAGATGTTACAATGTACCCCACCTACGGGGCATGTTGTCACAGTTCACTTCCATTTTTTGAGGATAAATAAAGAAAAATGTATACACTGTGAATTATGAAATAAGGCGACATATTTGTACTAGACAAGTGTAAAATTACTGTGGATAAAAAATTATACTATGAACCCCATGTGGATTTACACAAACTGAGAAAGTCAAAGTGTTACATTGTGCCCCGCTCTCCATTAATTGTTAGGAATAATTTGAGATTACACGCGTTCGTTTAAAGAGGGACAACACATGTCGATGCAGCCTAATAAGAGGAACATTTAGTCTCTTTTTACAGACGAGGAGGTTTTATTTTTAAGAGCCCGGACTGATGAAGATAATCAGTAAGAGCTCTTTAAACAAGCATTTATAGATTCGTTTATATGTTTATTTCTCACGCCAAACGAGCAGTTTTTAGATCCAACTTTTCCACTATTAGAATTAACACATTATAAGCACATCGAAAAAACTTTTTTTTTTTAATATGCAGATTTATATGTAAACAGTAACGACAGTAGACTACGGTTTCGGTATTAATCGTAACGAATATCGCGCGATGTGTTGCTATGGTAACGGCGAGCGACTAATTAACTTTTGTGGTTACAGAAATGCTGTTGAAACGTGTATAGAAATATACTTGCATGCAAAATTAAGACATAATCCCGAAATTTCTGTTTGTGAGAGTCAGTTATGTGCATTTCCACTTTTAGACAAATATTCAGCCATAACAAATGATAATGATATCATTATGTATTCAGTTATATAATGATTTTTATAAATAGTTTGATCAAATGAACACACAATATCATAAATATAGTTAGACGTTCCCTAAATAACTATATATTTCTATGTGTGTGTGTGTGTGTGTATATATATGCATAGCCCCTATATATATATTTTTATTATTTTTTTTTCCAGGGACCACCAATGATGGCAAATGCGTGTAACTGTCAAAGGCTTGTTTAGTGAATCTCATGGTGTGACTGATGACAAAGAGGCACTGCTTCATTCATTCATTCATTGAGTTCTAATGGTTTTATTGCTTTTGGAGGTCTAGCCATCCACGAGGTCTAATCGCTATCTGCTTAAAGAAAAGAGTGAATCCTATCACCTGAGCTGCTGGGAAAAACAGGGTTAACAAGCAGTTCTTCAAACCAAATCACTGCCAAAGCGACACAAAATCATTCCCACTGATGGCCATTCAGAAATAAAGACTGTAGTGTAGATTGTTGGGAAAAACACACTGTTACTCAGGACTAAAACAGATATGGTGTAAAGACATTTCTCCTGGTCCTTCATTTGAGTGTTTTTGCACAATGCCATCGTAACTCAAACTCTACATTTGACTGAGTTCAATAGTTGGCACCATGACACAATAATATAATAAGAAATCATACAAAAAACAAAAAGGAAAAAAGGATACAGCTATTTAAGATAACCCAGGCCTATTTAAAATATCACATTCAACCATAACATTATCACACAGAAATAAGTTAGAATAAGAACAGCACTGTAAGAACCGAGCTGAAACTATCTTATATACGTGCATGGTTTATGGCACTGCTTAAAAGATAAAAAAAAATTAAATTGGCTAAATATATATATATATATATATATATATAAATCATATTGGCTGAAATGGCATTTTCTGCTTATGTGGATTTAGACGTTTCTTTATAGCTATTCAAACATTACACCCAAAGCAGCCGTTCGTATCAATATGTCAGCATATACTAGTTTTGGTACGCATTATAAATTATCTCTTTAAAAAGTACAGTATATAAAATGAGACTCGGCAGTTGTATGCGGCACGGCAAATAAAGAAAAAACCACGATAAACAAGAGTCAAGAGAGGAAGAAAATCATACAAATGCTTGAACAGAATATAGCTATCTGTTCTAACAGAGAGAAAGACTAGAAATCTCCAAACAGCACTAAAATCAGCACACCGCTATCATCATGTACAAATAAACCTAACCATAGAGAAATACAACAACTGGCTTTGCATTGCACTTTTTAAAATATCTTACATACTGTATGGAAGTAGCTCGTAATATTACGTCTAAATACATCCGCAAGGATGCTTTTCTGATGTTCTGTTAGAGTTTGGGAAACGAGGCTGAGAGACATCAGAAGAACATTTGATTTAGTGGAAGTGTGTGTGTGTGTGTGTGTGTGTGTGTGTGAGTGAGTGAGTG
>NW_015540873.1:87339-91954 GCF_001515605.1 Sinocyclocheilus anshuiensis | reverse complement strand
CACACACACCCGCACACACACACACACACACACACACACACACACTTTTCTCACTATGAGGATCTAAATCTAAAAACAAAAGATTTAGGATCTAGATTTAAGAATAAAATAAAATAAAATAAAAAATAAAATAAAATAAAACAAAACAAAATAGATTATTTTATTTAGGAATATTTAACTGGAGTTATCATCTGTTCCAAAAAATATTGCTTTTTATTCTTTCTAATTCAGCTTTAACCACTTGATGTAAAAACTCCAATAATATAATAAAAAAAACATACTAAATAAATACATTTTAAAAAGGTATTTTTAAGATACCCCGGACTATTTAGAATATCATATTCAGAACCATAAGTCATTTAGAATAAGAACAGTGCTGTAATATTTCGTTTGAAAATCTCTCGTTCACACTGTTGGGATCTTCAGCATTCATCAAACAGCAGAGAGTCATTTGCATACCGAATTCTGATTGGTGTTCTTTCTGGAATGTATTTGCATACTGATCAGTGATTGGTCAGGAGTGTCTCCTATCTACCGCATCATCGCAGAGCAGCAGAAGCGCTGTGTTCCTCCTTCGTCTTTTAGAATTATTTTTAGGTTTAATCAGATTGAACTCACTTCCAAAGACTATTTTCTCACCCAAGTATATCTGAATTCATACACAGAAACTAGTTGGAGAGGTTAGTTAGTTGTACCTTGTGGTCCCCCATACACACGTTGGGTCCGATGTTGTCATACGTTATTAATTTCTCCTCGTTCTCTGGCTGCAAAACACAAACACACACAAAATATGATTAGATACAGAAACAAAGCACATGCATACATGTAGCTAAAATACTAAGAGATTTGATATGGTCACAGTTAAGCGCCAATAAATCAGAATTCAGGAGCTTTTTCATATCTGAAGTGCAGCGAATGCATGAATCATATTTATCTGAATTGAAAATAATGCTCTGAATCGAGCGAGACAGAGACGACGCGGTGCTCTTTAGAAAGCACACACAGATTGTGTTTTCTGAGCTGAGCTAAACTCACAGAAACTCGAGAGCAAGAAAAGCTCGGCTGCTGTTTTACCGAAAAGACCAGAGAATAGCACTTTAAAGTCATGCACAAAATATATCTGTAAATATAAACATCTGAATATGCCCATGTTCCCAGCTCCTGTCCACTTCGTAGCTGTGAGGATGAAACATTAATACATTTTATTGTCAATTTATTCCGAAATCGAATTTATACTCCCATGTTTAAATCTTTAGTTACATTTAAAAGGTATTATTTGCTGCTATAATGACTAAGTATATATCCTATACGTCTAAGGAATATATCTCCAATTTATTTTTGTTTGGTCATTTTTTTTATCCATAAACAGAAATATTTATATTTATCTCTTTACATTTTTTTGACTGAGGTAGACTCACTTCTCAAATCTTATTCTATAATTAGTCATAAAAAATGTGATTAAAAATGCAAAATTCTTCTGTGATTATATTGATGAAGTTTATAGTCTGCTTGTCAATGTTTTACATTTCATTTTTTATTAATTTATCACTACTTTTATTTTAAATTACATTTATTTAAAATTGTATTTATTTTTTATTCATTCAAATTTTTGTTTTATTTATTTATTCATTACTACTTATATTTTGTATTATATTTATTTATTAATTTATTATATATATATATATATGTATATTATTAATTTTATTATATATATATTTTTTAATTAAAAAAGTTTCCTCTGCTTGTCAGTATTTTCCATCCATTTATGTATGTATTCATTTATTACTACTTTTTAAAAAAAGTTTTATTTATTTAATTTTTTGTCTATTTATTAATTAATCGCTACTTTTACTTATTTAAATTATATGTTTTTAATATCGCATTTTTATTTTTTGGTTTTATAATTCATTTATTACTAATTTTACTTTGTAATTTTTTTTTGTTTTAATTTTTTAAATTGTATTTATTTAATGTTATTTTTTAAAATTAGTATGTTTTTAATATTGCATTTTTTTTTTTTTGGTTTTATAATTCATTTATTACTACTTTTTCTTTTTTTTTTTTATTATAATGATCTGAAATTGTATAGATGTTTTTTTTATTTAATTAATTTTTTCCCCTTTCTCTTGTTTTAAGCCTCGTTTGCTCCTAGCAATGTTTTATGTAGATTTTATGCTCCGCTGCGGCGTCCTGTGCCTCCCAAAGCCTCCATACATTCATCAAACGCAGGCTTGATAATTTACAAAGGCAGCATAAAATTGTGTATTTTCGGCCGGTGTAATCTTTAGACAGATAAACAAATGACGGCAGGAGCCGGGGCGTTCCTCCACCCGCACTTGACTGGCTCTTCATTACGGCACACACTCCGCCGCAGACCTCTGGCGTGTTAGGGCTCGGCGAGCAGAAAATAACACGACGTGGAGCTAACAGAGCGCAGCATGATAGATGAGGCTGTTTACGAGCCGTGTCTGAACAATCTGCAGCGCCGGCGCTCGTCTCAAACAGCGCTGGTCTCAGCTACTCCACTGCGCCGCAGTAAGAGCGGATCTCTTCATTAACCTCGTTAGTGCTGATGAACATCACTACTGCTGTCTAACACAGCGGTCGGGTCGTCTGGTCTAAACACAGGCTTTCTGCAGGTCAGTTTAAGAGCATGCAAAGGAACACACTTCAAAGTTTGCTAATGCAAGAAAAGTCATGCATGCATGCAGCAAAAAAGTCATGCTTTTCTTCAAGACTTCCGTCTCGTTTTCCAGTGCAAATGTCTAAAGATTCATAAATCGGGACACGTTTACTGCAGATATAAAATGACAGAAGATAAAGAAGTCTTGTTTATGAGAAACTGATCAAAATCTGTCAATGGGCTCAAAAAATTCAAAGGGAAAATTTGTTCTTGTTTTAATCATAAACTCAGTTTCTCAGAAAACAAGACTTCATATCTTCATTTAGTGTCTCCAGTAAACGTGTCTTGATTTAAGCACGTTTGGATATTTGCACTGGAAAACGAGACTGAGGAAGAGACTCATGCTTTTGCATTTAATGCCACGACTTTCTGAATTTAAGACGTTCTGATCTGCTCTGCTCTGATCTGGATGGATGGGTGAATTAAGACCTTTTAACCTATTTTTAGGACCCTGCAGAAACCCAGTAAACAGAAATCAACCTATTGCACTGATGTCTCCTTTCTTTCCGTCCGTATTTTTAGTTTAAAACGAAGCGGAAGACACTTCACACTCCCCAAACCTCAAAATGAAGAGCTGAAGGAAAGGACTTCTTTCAGGCGTCATGCATTGCATTTTTATTTTATAACGTTTCCTAATGTTCACTTATAATGCCAGTAAGATTTTAACATCCTAAACTCATCATTTAGAAATAAGCCTGATTTAAACACTGCGTTTAAGGGGTGTGTCTTCTTTAAGCCCACTGCTGTGATTGGCTAATATATATCTGCATATGAAATAAGCATTACTTATGAGGTGGATACTGTGGATTATAGTGTTATATTTCAATGCAATCCATCAGAAGACAATAGAGTCGTCATTCAGATCGGTTCAGATCAATAACCGTCGATGCTGCACAATGCATTAATTGTGAAACCATCAATTAGCGTTTAAACTGTAATCATCTCACCTTGACGAGCAGGTCTTTGGCCGAGGTGGACATGAGGATCCGGTCACACCAAGAGGGACATCGAGTGTTCATGTACTGCTTTCCCTGACTGCAGTCTTCACTGTACGGATAACTGCACAAACACACACTGTATTCACTCATAATTGGTCAGAGGTGTCAATCTGTGATCCATAATCACTAAATTATGAATGCATTTTAATTTTACAGCATGAGATCATAACCAGAGTCTGTGCGTTTGTGTGAAATGCATCGTCTGCTATTGCAAATGCAAATGTTCTGTTGTGACTAAAACTACAATCAGCAGCAGAAATCACAGAAATCACACGTTCATAATGCACGTCAAAATCAACGTTATTTTGCATTCTGAAAATGATGCCTATTTTCATTACGATTTGGTCATTTGTGACATTATTCTTATTTCCCTCTCAATTCTTTTTACTGTAATGCAATGCAATGCAAAAAACACACCTCGTTTTTATTTAATGAAAATCATCATTTATTATTATTTTTTAATTATTATTCAATGTGCATAAAAGAAATTAAATACAACTAAAACTATTGTGATGTATACTTGTATTTTAAATAATATAATTTACATATATATTATTTTCTTCACATTTTATTTCTACTTTCAACAGTGTTGCTTTAAATAATGCATTCTAGCATGAAATAAATTATGTACACCAGATGCATATTTTCATGTGTGTTTGAAGATGTACTTTAAATAATATTTTTAAATAATTAATTATTTTCTTGACTTTATGGGATGTTTTTGCAAAAACTACTGATGTATACTTTCAATAGTGTTTTAAAATGTACTTTAAATAATATAATTTAAATTAATAATTAATAATAAGCATAGCACAAAATAAACTCTACACAACAAAAACTACTGTGACGGTTACTCAATTGTGTTTTAAGACGTACTTTAATATTACTTTAAATTATATAATAATTATAATATAGTATAAATTATATGATATAA
>NW_015540873.1:77742-78765 GCF_001515605.1 Sinocyclocheilus anshuiensis | reverse complement strand
GAAGCTTTTGTGGTTTAATCATCTCACCTTTACGAGCAGGTCTTTGGCCGAGGCGGACATAAGGATCCGGTCACACCAGGCGGGACATCGAGTGTTCATGTACTGCTTTCCCTGACTGCAGTCTTCACTGTACGGATAACTGCACAAACACACACTGTATTCACTCATAATTGGTCAGAGGTGTCAATCTGTGATCCATAATCACTAAATTATGAATGCATTTTAATTTTACAGCATGAGATCATAACCAGAGTCTGTGCGTTTGTGTGAAATGCATCGTCTGCTATTGCAAATGCAAATGTTCTGTTGTGACTAAAACTACAATCAGCAGCAGAAATCACAGAAATCACACGTTCATAATGCACGTCAAAATCAACGTTATTTTGCATTCTGAAAATGATGCCTATTTTTTGGTCATTTGGGTCATTTGTGACATTATTCTTATTTCCCTCTCAATTCTTTTTACTGTAATGCAATGCAACACACCTCGTACACCTCGTTTTTATTTAATGAAAATCATCATTTATTATTATTTTTTAATTATTATTCAATGTGCATAAAAGAAATTAAATACAACTAAAACTATTGTGATGTATACTTGTATTTTAAATAATATAATTTACATATATATTATTTTCTTCACATTTTATTTCTACTTTCAACAGTGTTGCTTTAAATAATGCATTCTAGCATGAAATAAATTATGTACACCAGATGCATATTTTCATGTGTGTTTGAAGATGTACTTTAAATAATATTTTTAAATAATTAATTATTTTCTTGACTTTATGGGATGTTTTTGCAAAAACTACTGATGTATACTTTCAATAGTGTTTTAAAATGTACTTTAAATAATATAATTTAAATTAATAATTAATAATAAGCATAGCACAAAATAAACTCTACACAACAAAAACTACTGTGACGGTTACTCAATTGTGTTTTAAGACGTACTTTAATATTACTTTAAATTATATAATAATTATAATATAGTATAAATTATATGATATAATAATGTTATTC
>NW_015540873.1:77448-77712 GCF_001515605.1 Sinocyclocheilus anshuiensis | reverse complement strand
ATAATAATGTTATTCGTGTTATGAGATGGTTTTGCAAAAACTACTATTATGTATACTTTCAAAAATGCTTTAAAATGTAGTTTAAATAATATCATTTAAATATACGTTATTTAAACAAAACATTATTTTCTTCAGATTTTTTAGATGTTTTTGTGAAAATTGTGATGTATACGTTCAAATGTTTTAAAATGTATGTTAAATAATATCATTTATATATATATATATATATATATATTTATTTATTTTAAAATAATACATTATTAT
>NW_015540873.1:76942-77281 GCF_001515605.1 Sinocyclocheilus anshuiensis | reverse complement strand
TACATTATTATCTTTACATTGAGACTATTATGTATATACTTTCAATCATTTTAAAATGTTCTTTAAATAATATATACATTTCTTCACATTGATATATATATATATACTTTACAGTAAATAATATAATTTAAATAATAAATTATATAAATTAAGTACAACAAAAACTACTCTGAATTTTTGTGTTTTAAAATGTAAATAATAAATTATACAATTTTAAATAATATATGCATTTAAAAAAATATTTTCTTGTCAAATTAAACGTGAATTATGATGCATACACTCTCTCTCTCTCACACACACACACTCTCACACACACTCACACACACACACACACACACA
>NW_015540873.1:71987-76622 GCF_001515605.1 Sinocyclocheilus anshuiensis | reverse complement strand
ACACACACACACGCACACACACACACACACACACACACTCACACACACACACACACAGTGCTAAGAGCGCGGCTGCTAGGACACACACAGACACTCGCTCTGGTCAATTGGCCGTGAAAGCGGCTCATCACGCGGTCGCAGACACAGGCGATCGGCTCATTAATGGAATCAACTAATCAAACACAGTGGCGCTCAACAACACCATCAGCATCGGCCGCTTCTGCGCCAAACTGACCGTCACCACGACGACCGGGTCAAGGGTCCAACAGTGCTGGTTAGCGGGGGTTAAAGAGGGGAGGGGGGACTAGTTAGCCCACATCCGGCTAACACACAGGCCCCCGACCGAGTGGCCAAACAAGAGCCAGCGAGGGGCCTTTGCAGAATGCCTGAGTGCAATTAGCATTGATGGCTCTTTAAGCATGTGGAAATGAAGGGCAGTTTTGGTATGCTAACGAGCCGCTGGAGAGATGTTTCTGAGGATGAAAGACGAGTGAATGATAGCGGAGGATAGAGAGCGGGATAATGAGGGATAGAGATGCAGAGTGTGGGAATTTAGGGGCGGGAGAAGCTCTTTCTTCAGGGTGGCCCACACAAACCCTAGAGGAAGTTTTAGATGCACTCCTTCAGCTGCATTAAACACAGCTGATCTGCTGAAGGGCCGAGTGGATCTTTGAAATCGATCCGTGAAGCCTGACAGCCGCGTGACAGCAGGAGGAAGGTGTGTGTGTGTGTGTCGAGAGAGCAAACCAGCCTTCACACTCAAGACTCATATTCACTCTGCTCTGGAGACGGAGAGCCCAGTTTGACTGTAGTATGTGATGTGATATTATAATCTCTTCTGTTCACCAGGGCTGCATTTATTTGATCAAAAATACAGTAAAATTGTGAAATATTATTAGAATGTAAAACTGCAGTTTTCTATGTGAATATCTGTTAAACCAGTTTTTAGTCGCGGCACCCTTTGGAAATTTTAACAAACTTGTGGCACCCTACAAAATAAATTGTCACAATATTTGAATTTCTAACCTCGATATGATAATTTGAAAAGTATAGATATTCGGTACAACAGGGAAGAACTGCAGAATATAATGTCATACAGATATTTTTAATATTATTAAAAAATGTTGTCCATCAATGGTGGCAATCAGTCACTTTCTAAATGATCTTATGAACTCCTAAATAACTGGTTTGTAAATAACGTAATAATTTAGAAATGATAAATTGATCATTAATAAAGTATGAAAATACAATTATTAAACATTATAGATATGCTCAAGAACAAAACATTTATAGCTGTATTTATAAACTGCTTACTAATGCCTATTATTGTTGGAACAATGCTTTCTAAAGGATTAATTGACTATTTACTAATGCTTAACTAATGATTCATAGTGTGCAGTTATTATAAAGTGTTACCAATTTTTTTAATGTTTAAGTTTTGAATATTAACTGACAATAATACATGCTATATAATTATTGTTCATGTTAATTAATATAGTTAATGTTAATAACTGAAACCTTATTGTAAAGTGTTACTAAAGTTTTATATATTGTTCTGTGTATGTGTGTTTCACAGTCTTAATGGTTCAGATTAACTCTTTAATTGCCGTATCCCTAAAAAACAGACTGTCAGAGGGTTACTGTAAATGCATGTGCCCACTGTGCACCGTTCTCCTGATGCCACCGGGGTGGCATTTGTACTAACGGCTTGGGCCCGCCATCGCTGCTTGCAGCTATATTTTTATTTTATTTTTACTTTTATTATTAGTAAATAAACACATAGTATTTATGCATAAAATACTCTTATGCCAAAATGCTATTAAGAAGTCATAAGTGAAAATCAGAGAAACTAAATGTATTTTAGTTTAGTTTAGTTTAGTTTAGTTTAGTAAATGGATAGTAGTTCTTAAAACCCTTTTCAAAGGGAACAAAACCCCTCTGAAACCAGCGATGACCAGCTTAGGCTGGTTTTAGCCATTTATTTTTTAGCCATTGTTGTGAACAAAACTACAAAATTAAGCAGGTTTTTAAGACTTCTAGACTAAACATGAGTGTGTTTGCTTGTGTGAAACCTTACCATGATGATATGATGTTACCAGGCCGTTGCTAGGTGGTTGCTAAGGTGTTGTGGGTGGTTGCTAGGTGGATTAATCCTGTAATACCTGTGGTTTTTTTAACCGTGTCGTGTTCATTTCCACAATAACTCATATGTTTTTGTGTAGAAACGTTCTCCTGAACTTCTACATTCTCATATTTTTACCTTTTGTTTTGTAAAGTTGAGTGAATAAAGTTTCCCGGCCTGAGAAAGTGTACGCTTTCACACAGACCGAAGCACTTTGCTACCGTACATGTTTCATTAATGAGCTGTGTGTGGCACAAACAACACAATGAGAAAAACCCCACTGAGACGAGAACGATGAGTTATTTAGATCCACAGCGCAGGAGTCAACGAGAGCTTTAAAAGAGCACAAATATACAGACGAAGAAGAAAAATATCAGCAGAAAGAAACATAAAAATGCCAATAATAAGCCACAATCGGAGAAATCTATAATCTATTTATTTTATTGTATTATTTTATTTTTGTAAATGAACACATGGTACTTATACATAAGATACCAAAAATGTAAATAAGTCACAATCAGAGGAATCTGTAAGCTATTTTTTTTATTTTATTAATTTATTTGAATTAGTCATTTTAATTAATTAGAGAAAAATGTATGTATTTTATTTTATTTAATTTTAATGATGGAGAATCGAGAATAAATGTCCCACTTCACCTCAAAACCAGAAGAATAATATTAAAACAATTTGCATGAAGAAAACAAAGCTTATTTTGATAAAGTGGGCGCGAAAGAGCACGGCCTGATGGGAAACACCGAAGCCGTCTGGAGGACCTGAGATTCACTCATCCTTCATGATATACAGCAGATTTATATGTGAATGAGTTTAATGGTCTGATTTCTGACTCAGCCAATCACATGAGCTGTGGGCGGGGCTATCTGTTTGACTGACCAATGGCAGATCATTAAATGGTAATGTTATAAAATACCGTCTTGGTTACAGCAGAAATACAGTCATTTTATGCAGAGAAAGTTATTGCGATTTGGCGAAAGATTTTCGAAACGTTTCTTCTCCTTCTAAATATGATGCACTGCTCAACTGTATAGAGTAAGATCATGCACTGAATGGCTGTGTCCAGTGTAGCGTGAGCTGTTTTTTTTATTTTTTTTATTTTTTTTAAAGGCACAATATGTAAGATTTTTTTATTAAAATATCCAAAAAAAGCCCCGCTGCTTTACCCCACATACGCACGACCGGAAGCAGCGGAAGCGCTCGACTGTGGCATAATAAAAGCTCCGCTGCTTTACCCCACATACTCACGACCGGAAGCAGTGGAAGCGCTCGACTGTGGCATTATAAAAGCCCCGCTGCTTTACCCCACATACGCACGACCGGAAGCAGCGGAAGCGCTCGACTGTGGCATAATAAAAGCCACAAAAGCCACATAATAAAAGCTCCGCTGCTTTACCCCACATACGCACGACCGGAAGCAGCGGAAGCGCTCGACTGTGGCATAATAAAAGCCCCGCTGCTTTACCCCACATACGCACGACTGGAAGCAGTGGAAGTGCTCGACTGTGGCATAATAAAAGCTCCGCTGCTTTTAGCTCATCCATGAACATGACTTCTGCCCGAGTCCCGTCGGCTGCGGGGATGAAGACCACAACTCCCATGATTCCACACTCAGTCACGCCGTTATCAAACTACGCCTTTGTCTCTTTGTTTATTTTGAATACGTGCCCTCTAGCGGCGAAAATTACATATTGTGCCTTTAATTCTAAGAGCAGTTGTGTTTGAAATTCATGGACGCTTTGTGTTTGTCTCCTAAAAGCATAATGTTGAAACATTAGTTTTCTCAGGTGATGAGAAACATAAATCCATGTGTTAATGTTTGTACATGAATAATGAATGTGTTGAAGTTTTTATTCAGAAAATATAAAATTAATGGAGATTTTAAAAAGGTTTCTCCTGAAATAATTTGAGAATTCTTGTTCTATAGTAAGTTCAAGGGACTCAATTTTCATTGCTATTATTGTTGTTATTATTGTTATTTTAGTTTATATCCTTATTTTGTGTATGTTGACTTTTTGAGAAATTGTTAAATTATTGTCATGAATATAGTCATTGCTGCTGACATGGCGTTAATTCATAAATAACTGAATATGAAAGAGTAGTGGATGTGTTTCAGTGCTGGGTGAGCTGTGGCTCTGGACTCCAGCGGCGGGTGCTTCACTGCTCTGCCGTGACCTCTGACCTGCAGACGTATTCACACGCATCGCCCTCCGACTGCACCGAACCCCCGCCGGCCGACAGCAGACCCTGCCACCTGTCTGAGTGTCCTTCAGCGGGACGCTGGAGTGCCGGGCCGTGGAGTGAGGTGTGTGTGTGTTTGTGTGAGTGTGTGTGAGTGTGAGTGTGAGTGTGTGTGTGTTTGTGTGAGTGAGTGTGAGTGTGAGTGTGAGTGTGTGTGTGTGTGTGTGTGTGTGTGTGAGAGAGACAGAGAGAGTGAGTGAGTGAGTGAGTGAGTGAGTGAGTGAGTGAGTGTGTGTGTGTGTGTGTGTGTGAGAGTGAGA
>NW_015540873.1:68670-71922 GCF_001515605.1 Sinocyclocheilus anshuiensis | reverse complement strand
TGTGTGTGTGTTTGTGTGTGTGTGTGTGTGAGTGTGTGTGTGTGTTGTGCAACAGGAAAAAGCCAATTTCCTTGAATTATGATTTATAATTAAATCTATTTATCACTTAGGTTCTCTTTATTTTAGATTATAGGGTGCAGTTAATGAGGTCATGATGCAATCTGGACTCAAACGCCCTGTTTCAGCCCGAGTAACTCACAGAACCAACCCATTACTGTCTGAAACAGCTAGTTAGTGACTCTAGTTAGTTAGTGTTGTTGCTCTGGTTCTCTCACAGCGATCAGTTTGCCTATAATTCCTAATTTTAACCATGAAAAATGACTGATCGTTATCAGGGTTTTTATAGTTAACTAAAACTAAAAGCATAAAGAAATCACTTAAAATAAAATAAATGTTCAGCGAAAGAAAACATAAAAAAACTTAACCTTCAATTATTTCAGCTAGTTTCCAAGACAACATTTCACATTTTAAATTACTTTAACTTGATGTACTAAAATAACTAAAACTCAAATAAAAATGAGAAAAACACACTAAAACTTTAACAAACTAAACTACCATAAAATCCAATTCTAAATATCAACAAAAGCTGTAACAGTGTCTCTGCTGCACTGATGACGCACACACTCATTCTCTCAGAAACACAAGAAACACAGACACAGTGTGTTTGACGAAAGACGTCACTTCAGCGTTAAACGGCTTCACAACAATGTCACTCGACTGTCAATGAGTGCTTTTATTGCTGCTCTGTGACAAGAATATCATGTAAGCGCATCAGAAACAGGCCTGCTTCAGTTCACGTACACTAGATGCTGAGGTGTGGCGTCATACAGCGACTCAGTCTCAATTATTCACAGTGAAACAGCAAAACCAGCTGATGAGACACAGAGACCTTTATAATACAAACAAATAAACCAAATGCTCATGTCAAGAAAATGCCATGTAACAATATTTGGAATACATTGAAATTTTGATATAAAAATTACATTTACACAGAGAGAAACCTGAGTAAACGTCATTTCAAACACAATACGGCAGCTTTTTGGTGTATTTTTGTTCCACTAAAGAAAACCGTTCTAAATGAAGATAAAGCAGATCAATGAGTGTTTTAATATAAAATGACATTTTTTAAATAGATATTTCTGGATCCATTGGCATTTCAGGTCACTATATTAGGAATAGATTTAAATTTTAATATAAAAATTATTATATTTTTTTCTTTAGATATGCATTGCATTGGCATTTAAATGTTATGTAACAATATTTAGAATAGGTTTACATGTTATTATAATTTTCTAAAAGATATTTCTGGATGCAATGGCATTTTATTGTCATGTAATAATATTTGGAATATATTTAAATTTTAATATAAAAATTATTATTTATTTATTTTTTAGATTTGCATTGCATTGGTATTTAAATGTCATGTAACAATATAGATGTATATTATATAGATGCAATGGATTTAAATAGAAGTGATTTTAAAAAAAAAAAATTTCTTAGATATTTCAGGATGCACTGGCATTTGAATGATATATAACAAAATTTGGAATAGGTTTACATTTTATTATAATTTTTTAAAAAGATATTTCTGGATTCACTGGCATTTCATTGTCATGTAATAATATTTGGAATAGATTTAAATTTTAATATAAAAATTATTATTATTTTTAGATTTGCATTGCATTGGTATTTAACAATATAGATTTGTATGATATAGATGGAATAGATTTAAATAGATATTTTTTTCTTAGATATTTCTGGATGCACTGGTATTTCATTTCAAATATTTGGAATCGATTTCGTGTTCAATATAAATGTTTTATTTTATTTTATTTTTTTAAATAATTTTATGTGGGTAACCTGCTTAAATGACATTTCTGACACAATACAGCAGCTACTTTGTGTATTTTTGAAGGAAATCATTCCAAAAGTAGCCAAATCAGAGAGATGAAGTAGAAATATCAGAACTCGTGTCTAACGGAACTAACGGCGGTATAATAATGTCATCTTCACACACGGGGATACAGCGATGTGACGGAAATTAATGGAAATGAGCTGTTTGCAATAAAATAGGAAATGAAACACACTGAAGCATAGTGTAAACAACACTAAGAAAAGCATTCAAAAGTGCACTGGCAGAAGAAGTCAGTGTGTGTCTGGAGCGATGTGTTACTCTGTAACTGTCACAGAGCCGCTGTGTTGAAGAGATCTGGTGTCTCCTCATCCTCACCAAACGGTGAAGAATAACTGTGCATGACCTCTGACCCTTCACACGCTCACCTCACGACCCTCGAGCAGAGCCGGCGCAGACGTCTAGACTCCACAAACACTCACAGCTCCAAGCCATCGCTCTGCTCCACTAACCCGGTTAGTGAAGTAAATCGCATCGCATCCCTGCGGGGAATTCCCAAAGCCCACCAGCTCTTCAATTTCTGCATTGACTTTACAATAAAATCAGAGAGCAGTGGAGCTAATGCACTGTGTGTCAGCGGATGGAGACATCGGACACGAGGAACAGGGACGGATTTACACTGACGTTCCCACTCTATGTTCATTTACTCTGGAAAATCTGAAGATGAAGAGAATTACACTGAAGATTGATATATAATAATTAGGGGTGCGCCGATCCGATATTCAGTATCGGTATCGGCTCCGATACTAGCATTTTCTGTGGTCAGACGAGACCGATCCAAAACCGATATTCTGCGTATATCATTCGGTGTGTTTATTAAGCCCCACGAAAGGCACAAAAACATTATAAAGCACCATAAAGTTTTCGTGCACTATATTTCAAGTGTTCTGAAGCCGTTCCATAGTTTAATGTGAGGCAGTGCGATATTGAAGAAAAATGCGATATGTGATAACTCGTTAAATAATGCGATATTCCATATGTGATACGATAATGCTTAAAGTGCCACATGCTCAGATGAAACTATTGCCGAGTCAGTTCTGTGAACTTCTATAACTAAAACAATTATCTTGTGTCATATATATGGTTATTTGTATGCATGTATGTATCAAGAGCTCCTGTAAAACCACAACACATTCCTCGTATTTGCGCACACTTAAGCGGTGAATAAAGCTCATTCTGATTCTGATTCTAATATAACTAGCATACATGTTTCACTTTTTGTGAGAAGAAAGCACCCCTACAACAACTTCTGAAAGTGAACCGTAGTGTTTTACTCTAGCATTACATAAAAATGTCATTTTAACATTAGTGTAATCATTTTAACATAAGTTTAGGAACTG
>NW_015540873.1:64013-68400 GCF_001515605.1 Sinocyclocheilus anshuiensis | reverse complement strand
GTCACAGAGCCGCTGTGTTGAAGAGATCTGGTGTCTCCTCATCCTCACCAAACGGTGAAGAATAACTGTGCATGACCTCTGACCCTTCACACGCTCACCTCACGACCCTCGAGCAGAGCCGGCGCAGACGTCTAGACTCCACAAACACTCACAGCTCCAAGCCATCGCTCTGCTCCACTAACCCGGTTAGTGAAGTAAATCGCATCGCATCCCTGCGGGGAATTCCCAAAGCCCACCAGCTCTTCAATTTCTGCATTGACTTTACAATAAAATCAGAGAGCAGTGGAGCTAATGCACTGTGTGTCAGCGGATGGAGACATCGGACACGAGGAACAGGGACGGATTTACACTGACGTTCCCACTCTATGTTCATTTACTCTGGAAAATCTGAAGATGAAGAGAATTACACTGAAGATTGATATATAATAATTAGGGGTGCGCCGATCCGATATTCAGTATCGGTATCGGCTCCGATACTAGCATTTTCTGTGGTCAGACGAGACCGATCCAAAACCGATATTCTGCGTATATCATTCGGTGTGTTTATTAAGCTCCACGAAATGCGATATGTGATAACTCGTTAAATAATGCGATATTCCATATGTGATACGATAATGCTTAAAGTGCCACATGCTCAGATGAAACTATTGCCGAGTCAGTTCTGTGAACTTCTATAACTAAAACAATTATCTTGTGTCATATATATGGTTATTTGTATGCATGTATGTATCAAGAGCTCCTGTAAAACCACAACACATTCCTCGTATTTGCGCACACTTAAGCGGTGAATAAAGCTCATTCTGATTCTGATTCTAATATAACTAGCATACATGTTTCACTTTTTGTGAGAAGAAAGCACCCCTACAACTTCTGAAAGTGAGCGGTAGTGTTTTACTCGAGCATTACATAAAGATGTAATTTAACATTTACTCTATGAATTCAATATGCACTGATTCTTACTTAAGCTACAAAAGTTATTTAGGTAAGAGCAGTGAGTGATTTTCTCTTTGTCTTTTGTTCATGGCCCCAAATATTGCAAGCCGTAGCGATATGCATATTGCGATATATACATTTGCGATATTTCGATATATTGCACAGCCCTATGAGGCACAGATGAATATTTAAGTCGTTAAATTCAAGTTCGTGTAAACTCTTCTCGGAATGCGCGTCACGTTCAGTTACGACAGTCAAGATGATAAAACTCTCTCTAAGATGATACAATGTTCCTATTATTATACTTGATCTGTAGATAAAGATCAATGGTTTTGCATGAAATGACTTTATCTTGCTGGAGTTTAGTGCTGTTTCTAAATCACATTACACAGCACTGGAGTAGAGAGCACTATGAATTGTTCTTCGTGCGAACAGTAACTGAAATTTAAAAAGGCTCAGTAAACTATCACACAGATATAATGCACTATGCATCAATATCATCTTCCCTTTGTGCTTTGAACTTTTCTATGCAATGAAAAGATTATTAATAGCCTTTCTTGTTGTCTTATCTGGCATATGTTGCTGCCTCATTACTGTGCTGTACATTTAAAAGAAATGTCTTTTAATTTTATAGTATATGAATGAATATATAAATATATTACTTGTTTTTCATGAATGTATTTTGCAACAATGCAAAGAGCAATGTTTAACATTTTACCAGATTTAGCCCTACACTTATTCACTTTTATTTGTTGCTCACTAAATAGTTTTTTTTCCACTAAATGTTTAGATTTTATAAAATTAGTGTGCACTCATGGTTTTTCTAGAGTAACTTTTGCTACTGAATTATCCACTAACCTAGTTTATAGCAGTATTTTTGTCATAGACTATGATTATATATTTAGTCATTTGTTGTTTTTCTTTACAATAAAGTTGTCTATATGTGGTAGATTGTGTTTAACACACAAAAGAGTGATGATCAGGTCAACACACACAGAGGTATAGTAATTCTACACTGATTAAAAAAAAAAACTGCACTGGTATCGGATTGATATCGGTATCGGTATACTCAGAATTTCTGCTATCGGATCGGGATCGGTTCTGAAAAAGTGGTATCGAGCCAGCCCTAATAATAAAGTACATTCATGAATTCTGAGAGCGTTTAAGATCATCAAAAAACACAACAAAAATAATCTAATGTAATGTTAGTGAAGAGACTTTCAACTTCCAGCATAACAAAAATGTTTCTGAACCAAATCATCTACCCTGTAAAAACTTACTCTTAAAACTCACTTTTCTTAACTGAACTTAATACTATTATTCATCAAGGACGCATTAAATTGATCAAAAGTGATATTTATAATGTTACAAAAGATTTCTATTTCAAATAAATGCTGTTCTTTTGAACTTTCTGTTCATCTGTGAATCCTGAAAAAATAAAATGCATCGCTTTCCACACAAATATTAATGTTTTCAACTTTGATAATAATGATAATTGTTTCTTGAGCAGCAAATCAGCATATTAGAATGATTTCTGAACCTTGTGAGACTTTTTAAAAAAAAAAAAAAAAAGGAAAATCTTACCATCCCCAAACTTTTATTTTCATAATCAAAAATAATGTTATTTTATGTTAAATTGTAGACTTTTTTCAGCCATTCATAAATTACTAGATACAAATCATTATATAAAATTGTTGTATATAAAAATCTTTTTATACAATTTTTTTTATCAGATTATCCAGCTGAGAATAATATAATATTTCCATTTTTCCACTGAAGATATTTTTTCCATTCCAAGATTTCAGACACAAAACAGCAACTATTTTATGCATTTTTGCTCCAGTTCCAAAAGAAGCCAAAGCATTACCATGAGTGTTTTTAATAACAAAAATATATATATTATTTATTTTTGATATTTCCGATTGCATTGGCAGCTTTAAACAGCTTTAATTCCGAGATATGTTTTTTTTTTTTTTTTTAAATAAAGATTTGGGAACCCATGATTTCCCGCCCTAGTTCTGCTGGTGCCAGTGACTGTAGCAGCCCTGATCTTCTGGTGTTTGTCAGTCCTTGTGAGACTTTTTAAAAAAAAAAAAAAAAAGGAAAATCTTACCATCCCCAAACTTTTATTTTCATAATCAAAAATAATGTTATTTTATGTTAAATTGTAGACTTTTTTCAGCCATTCATAAATTACTAGATACAAATCATTATATAAAATTGTTGTATATAAAAATCTTTTTATACAATTTTTTTTATCAGATTATCCAGCTGAGAATAATATAATATTTCCATTTTTCCACTGAAGATATTTTTTCCATTCCAAGATTTCAGACACAAAACAGCAACTATTTTATGCATTTTTGCTCCAGTTCCAAAAGAAGCCAAAGCATTACCATGAGTGTTTTTAATAACAAAAATATATATATTATTTATTTTTGATATTTCCGATTGCATTGGCAGCTTTAAACAGCTTTAATTCCGAGATATGTTTTTTTTTTTTTTTTTAAATAAAGATTTGGGAACCCATGATTTCCCGCCCTAGTTCTGCTGGTGCCAGTGACTGTAGCAGCCCTGATCTTCTGGTGTTTGTCAGTGATGTGCTGATGATCGTCGTCGGCGTGGCTCCAGCTCGAGCGTTTGCGGGAGCCACTCAAATTCCACACGTCTCTGTGTGAGCGCCGGATGTGTGAAGGGTCGCACTCAAACACAGCCCTCCGCAGGCCCTTCATGTGCGTTTACAACACTCACAAACACACGAGCATCAGCGCCTGCAGGATAAAACACGGCTCGGATGCCACAGATGAGCCGCGCTCATGCACAACGACTCGTTTTTAACCTCCTGAGACCCTGCGACCTCATATGAGGACATTATATTTTAGTGTATTTCTCTGAGACTATACATGCCACAGTTTTAGTCTGGATGTCCTGTACAGAGCACATTCAGGGCTTTTCAGAGATACTAAATGTTTGGATGTTTCACCATGACCACTCCCTCTCTTTGGTCTTCAAACATGTCTGATATTAATTTAGTGACACTCTTATGGAAATATGATAATATTTTGTAATTATCATTTAAATCTGTATAATTTTTAAACTGTGTGTCATAAATCAACATCTCAGGAAAATGTTATGGGGTTTCAAATCAAAATATGACTTTCTGTTACGAAACAGGACGTTGATTTCATGCATGTCCTCATATGAGGACACCGGGACTAAAAGCATGTTTATTACGCATTTTGGCACGACACAACAAATGAATAGGGAAAGAAATTATATTTCAATATTCCTATGAAATATTATATATTATTATGCAAATATTCTCAATTATTACTCCCATTATTACACTTCTTTGTTCATTAAATGTTGCCCCAAAAACACATTCATATGCAAATTAGATTTAGTTTATAGATACATTGTATATAATGAGAAAACCTGTTTATGGCCATTTTAG
>NW_015540873.1:57992-61724 GCF_001515605.1 Sinocyclocheilus anshuiensis | reverse complement strand
AAAAATCTATTGTTTTTGCCTATGCATGTTCATTCATGTCTTTTTATTTTTTTAAAGAAATTGAGTCCCGATGTCCTCTACCAAGGATGTAGCATAACTTATGAATGAAATATCATTTTTCATTAAAAAAAATTTTTTTTTTTAATGCTCTAAACAATGTAATGACATGAAAATTTATTTTTGTTTTCCTAAAAATGTTTTGCCAGGCCTCAAGAGGTTAAAATGGGAATCATTCATGATGCACTGAAATCCCAGAAACCAAAAACATTCAGCTGGAAATGGATTTTGGGCTCCAGGTCGAAGTAGTTTTGTAGGACCGAAATCAACGACTGAAACGGTGACGTTTCATTAGCGTTTCTCTGATGTCATGTATTTCGTGCACAAAACATAAACATAAACAACAATAGCTAAACATGTGGACGGCAGCGCTGCATTAACAATATTGCGTTACATTTAATATAGAAAAGCCTCAACTTTCAAATTCTGTCAATTTTAAAAAGAAATCGAACAATAAGCATCGCTTGGTCGCTCTTTACATGCATGCATTTAGCAAACACTTTTATTCAAAGCAACTTACAAAAGAGGAACAAGCAATCTGTCAAAGAGCCAACAATATTCGTAATACACAATTTATTAGACAACTAGATTAGGAAATGAGCTAGAGAAGAGGAGAAAAGCATAGAAGAATTTCATTTATGCTTTGTATTAATTTATTTATGAGTGTTGTAAGTGTGTATGAGAGTAATTGTATTTTGGTTTTCATTATTTAATGTATGTTTGAATAAATCTGGGGGGGAATGAAGTAAAAACAATTACATTCTTATAATTATTTATTACTAAATAATTAAATTACTATTTACTTATTAGGTATATATTAAATAATTATTATTATTATTACACTAAACTAAATAAAAAAAACTGGAGTACACACATATTTATATCATTAAAGTTTATATAAAAACTTTTTTAACTCTTATGTCCAATTTAAGAGTTTATATACAAATCAGTTTTTATTATTAAATTACATTATTATAATTTAATTAATAATTATTATTTATTATTCAATTATTTATAAATAATTATTTATTTATTAGGTATATACTAATTTATTATTATAAATTAAATTATTATTATTTATTTAGTTGATTAATGATTATTATTTGATTGGTTATTTGACTGTTAAATAAAATATTGTTGGTTTTCAGCTAAATATAAGCTTTAATTTTAAGTTTTGATGTTTCAGTAAAAAAAAATAATAATTCGGTGCATCACTAGTATTTATCAAAGTGAAGCTCAAGCAGTGTTGGGTTTGATTTCCAGGGAATGAACTGATATGAACTGATCAAGCAATGCAAGTCACTTTGGATAAAAGCATCTGCCAAATGCATAAATGTAAATGCATGGTGCACCACAGTAATCTTTAATAAAGGCATGCAATGCATGCTCATAAACTGATCAAGCATTGAACTGCGTGTGCAATAAGAGATCAGCTAATGTGAGAATGAAGCGTGACCTCGGTGCACAGATGGCGATGGGTGTTTCTGAACCACAAAGAACAATCGCTGCAGACTCGAGAGGCATATCTGAGCGCAGTGTTAATTTCGTTGAGGAATAATTTTCATCATAACGTTAGTCAACGACATGTTTTTCACCGACAACGAGACGATATCGAACTAAAACTATTTTTGAATGACAAAAACTATGACGTAAATCTATTGACATTTTCGTCAACGAATAAAAACGAGACGAAAATGTTAGGGTGGGACGATTTGGGAAGAGATTCCTTCAGAACGTATCTGCTGAAAAATCTATTGTTTTTGCCTATGCATGTTCATTCATGTCTTTTTATTTTTTTAAAGAAATTGAGTCCCGATGTCCTCTACCAAGGATGTAGCATAACTTATGAATGAAATATCATTTTTCATTAAAAAAAATTTTTTTTTTTAATGCTCTAAACAATGTAATGACATGAAAATTTATTTTTGTTTTCCTAAAAATGTTTTGCCAGGCCTCAAGAGGTTAAAATGGGAATCATTCATGATGCACTGAAATCCCAGAAACCAAAAACATTCAGCTGGAAATGGATTTTGGGCTCCAGGTCGAAGTAGTTTTGTAGGACCGAAATCAACGACTGAAACGGTGACGTTTCATTAGCGTTTCTCTGATGTCATGTATTTCGTGCACAAAACATAAACATAAACAACAATAGCTAAACATGTGGACGGCAGCGCTGCATTAACAATATTGCGTTACATTTAATATAGAAAAGCCTCAACTTTCAAATTCTGTCAATTTTAAAAAGAAATCGAACAATAAGCATCGCTTGGTCGCTCTTTACATGCATGCATTTAGCAAACACTTTTATTCAAAGCAACTTACAAAAGAGGAACAAGCAATCTGTCAAAGAGCCAACAATATTCGTAATACACAATTTATTAGACAACTAGATTAGGAAATGAGCTAGAGAAGAGGAGAAAAGCATAGAAGAATTTCATTTATGCTTTGTATTAATTTATTTATGAGTGTTGTAAGTGTGTATGAGAGTAATTGTATTTTGGTTTTCATTATTTAATGTATGTTTGAATAAATCTGGGGGGGAATGAAGTAAAAACAATTACATTCTTATAATTATTTATTACTAAATAATTAAATTACTATTTACTTATTAGGTATATATTAAATAATTATTATTATTATTACACTAAACTAAATAAAAAAAACTGGAGTACACACATATTTATATCATTAAAGTTTATATAAAAACTTTTTTAACTCTTATGTCCAATTTAAGAGTTTATATACAAATCAGTTTTTATTATTAAATTACATTATTATAATTTAATTAATAATTATTATTTATTATTCAATTATTTATAAATAATTATTTATTTATTAGGTATATACTAATTTATTATTATAAATTAAATTATTATTATTTATTTAGTTGATTAATGATTATTATTTGATTGGTTATTTGACTGTTAAATAAAATATTGTTGGTTTTCAGCTAAATATAAGCTTTAATTTTAAGTTTTGATGTTTCAGTAAAAAAAAATAATAATTCGGTGCATCACTAGTATTTATCAAAGTGAAGCTCAAGCAGTGTTGGGTTTGATTTCCAGGGAATGAACTGATATGAACTGATCAAGCAATGCAAGTCACTTTGGATAAAAGCATCTGCCAAATGCATAAATGTAAATGCATGGTGCACCACAGTAATCTTTAATAAAGGCATGCAATGCATGCTCATAAACTGATCAAGCATTGAACTGCGTGTGCAATAAGAGATCAGCTAATGTGAGAATGAAGCGTGACCTCGGTGCACAGATGGCGATGGGTGTTTCTGAACCACAAAGAACAATCGCTGCAGACTCGAGAGGCATATCTGAGCGCAGTGTTAATTTCGTTGAGGAATAATTTTCATCATAACGTTAGTCAACGACATGTTTTTCACCGACAACGAGACGATATCGAACTAAAACTATTTTTGAATGACAAAAACTATGACGTAAATCTATTGACATTTTCGTCAACGAATAAAAACGAGACGAAAATGTTAGGGTGGGACGATTTGGGAAGAGATTCCTTCAGAACGTATCTGCTGCGTGGTTCGGCACATAAGCTAACATACACTTGCTGCGCGTCGCATAAAACGTTAAAAAATGTCAATATGTGGGAGTAAGAGAAGAGCAGACATATGGATAAATCTGACGACGCAAGAGAGAACTCGCA
>NW_015540873.1:52221-53199 GCF_001515605.1 Sinocyclocheilus anshuiensis | reverse complement strand
CCCCCCGCGACAGCCCTACGCAGACACTGAAGCACACACACAGAAAGCGCCTCTCACAGCGCGCGAGTACTCTCTTGCGTCTCATGAACGGAGAATTACACACAAAATGATGTCGAATTGTCCGTTTTGACGAGTATTCACGTAATCAGTTGATTCCGTCTTAAGTGAATGTAAACAGGAGGGAGAACGTGTATCAGTACATTGCATCCGTGCATTCGGTTTTAAAGGGACAGCAGCCTAATTTACTTGCTATTGAGTAGGGATGCACGATACCACTTTTTCCAGTACTCGCCCGATACCGATACTTTTATTTTTGGTACTTGCCGATACCGAGTACCGTTTTAAAATATTAATAAATATGTCTGCTTGAAAGAATGAAGAATATGGTAAACAAGTTGCTATAAAGAATGCATAATTAGCCGATATAACCATTGGTATTTCATTAAAAAGAAGACCATGTTCTTGTTCTTTATGAGAAGTGGTTTTATTTCATTTTAACACAAATGCATGTTGTGTGTCACAGCAGTTAAATCGCTGTCTATCATGATAAAACCTTAATATCAAACATATATAATGAGTTTGGAAATTTTAGAGAAATGCTTAATAAATGTACTGTAACTAAACCCATTAGATTTTAGCCGTAGATTTAGCTGACTAAAATCTTACGATATTTAGTCGACTAAAACTAAAAACAATTCAGATGACTAAAATATGACTAAAATTAAATGGAATTTTAGTCAAAAGTCTAAGACTAAAATTAAATCAAAATTAACACATTTTCATCGCAATTTATTATTATTATTTTTTGCTACTACATGGGATTAATCAATGCATGCTGATGAACTTTTATAGTTATCATATAACTTATAATAGTTTATAGTTATATGGAAACGAAAGTGCTTAACATTCAACCTGTTAATTTTAATCAGTAGTATTATTTGTGATTTGATTTTTGATTGTTCCTCTTTTGCTGTGTTT
>NW_015540873.1:47418-50748 GCF_001515605.1 Sinocyclocheilus anshuiensis | reverse complement strand
GACAGAAAATCACTCACTGCTCTTGACTGAAAAACTTTAGTAGCCCTAAAGATTAATCTAAATTTATTTATAGAAATAAATATGTCTGCTTGAAAGAATGAAGAATATGGTAAACAAGTTGCTATAAAGAATGCATAATTAGCCGATATAACCATTGGTATTTCATTAAAAAGAAGACCATGTTCTTGTTCTTTATGAGAAGTGGTTTTATTTCATTTTAACACAAATGCATGTTGTGTGTCACAGCAGTTAAATCGGTGTCTATCATGATAAAACCTGACAAAATATCAAACCTATATAATGCGTTTGGAAATTTTAGAGAAATGCTTAATAAATGCACTGTAACTAAACCCATTAGATTTTAGCCGACTGAATTTACTGTAGATTTAGTCGACTAAAATCTTATGATATTTAGTCGACTGAAACTAGATGGGACTCGACACGCATCTATAGGCTGAAACGCTCGCAGATAACGGGACAATCTGATTACAGTCTTTAACACACTTCAACAAAACATGGGCTACAGATCAGGAGTGTGTCTGGCAGCATTATGAATCTGAGTATGAATTAATGAGACGAGAACACACCCCACAGATGGGTTCAGCTTTGAAATCAATGAAATATTACTTTTAAAGTAATAATAGTAATGTATTATTATTATTAAGAATGCATAAAATATTAAAAGAGCTTTATAAATGTTAAAAAATAAAATAATGAATATTGTTATTATTATAATAAACTTCATAAATTAATATATTTATCAACTTTATAAATATAAATAATTAAGAAATAATTGTTGTTTAAAATTCTATATTATCATCATTATTAATTATTTTAATTATTGTTTTACATTATTATTATTATTATAAATGTAATAAATACAAATAAAAAAATTGTCATTATTATTGTTATTATTATAATAAACTTTATAGAATATTATTAATAATACAAAATTCTTAAATTAATATATTTATCAACTTTATAAATATAATTAACTAATAAATACTTCTTTAAAAATATATTGTTATTCTAATTATTATTATAAACTTTAAACATTAAATAATATATTTACAATTAAATCAATTAAAATAATAAATTATAATAAACATTATAAATTAATATGAATATTGTCATTATTATTATTTTTATTTAACAACATTAAATTTAATAATTTTTTTAATTTGCATTCTTATTCTTATTATTACAAACTTTAAAATAATAAATAATCATTATAGTTATTATTATAATAAACTTTACAAAAAATACATTTAAAAATGTTATAAATTAAAATAATATTATATGCATCATAAATTAAAGTATACATTTGATAAATTAATATATTTATCAGCTGTATAAATTATTATTGTTATTCTAATTAATTTATACATTTAATAATATATTTCTAAAATTAATACATTAAAAACATTAATTACATTATTATTAGTAGTAAATATAATTATTTTATTATTAATACTATTATTACTATATTCTCAAAACCATGCTTTAAATTTAACAACTCATTGTGCACCATTAGCACACAAAAACTGTGAGAATCAGTGCATCACTAAATAATGAAAGTGCGATCCTAAGTCCGATCTTGACCGTTTTGATTTGATTTTTAAGAACTTGACAGCTCTGGTCGGGTTTCAGCTTTCAGCTCATTTAGAGCTCTATCAAAGCTGCGGATCTCCTCGAGGTGTGAGGAGCGTGTTCATCGTGTGCTGACCTACTGCAGCTGTTCGTACCTCGGAGGAAACGAGATGTCCAGCTCATGCAGACGCTCCTTAAACACAGACAGCTCTCGGTCGAACTCTAAGAGCTGGAGACAAACACACAGAAACAGAGAGAGAGTCAATGCAGGTGTAATATACAAGCCATCAGCTCATTAACATAAGACCGCCCACATTTACATATCAACACAGTATCAGCAACTTCCTGCCCTGATGAACAATGTAACACACACACAGAGGCCAGCCAATCACAGCACAGGTCATCTGTATCTCAGTAAGGAAACTCTGTTATGATGTGAAGCTGAAGCAGATGTGTGTGTGTGTGTGTGTCCTGCGTCATGAACTCCTCACATGCGTGTGATTTGATGTGTTCGGTTTTGTGTGTCCACGCGGAATCTGTTCTAGATTGAGGCTGATTGTTCAGTTGAGCTCCAGAATCACAACAGAAGATGTGAATAACTCTGGATGCGCTTGTGTGTCTCTGACGGATCTGATTATATAACGAGAACTGTATGATTTGAAGCTGAAGCAGATGAAGCTGTTTGCCTGTGTGTGTGTGTGTGTGTGTGTGTTTCACGCACACGTATGTCAGTTTCTGTGTCATGCGGCGTGTGTGTTCATCAATCATTTCCCAGCTGTCCTCTCTGTCTGAGACACTGAGACTCCAAAGTCATTAATCAAATGTCACAGAATAATTAGCCTGTGTGTGTACACATTAATTATGAGAAGATAATCAACAGGTGTACATGACACCTTCATCACTGCGTGTGTCTGTGTGACGGACAGCCACCAGCACTGACTAATTAATAATCACACATAAACACAGATAAAAACACTCAAGAGTTTATTAATGTGTTTAAATTAATTAGGACTTATATTCAGCGTGTGTTGTGTGCATAAAACAGCCTCCAGAAGAGAGTTGCATGTGTCAAAACCTCCTCAAAGATACAAGATGATTCTGAAATACAGTGAATGTGGTTTCCTTTTGAGTTAGTCAGTAGTTATTATGATTCGCTTTAAGAGTATAAGTCTTTGACATGTGCTTATTTAGATAAACGTGTGTGTGTGTGTCTGTGTGTGTGTGTGTGAGAAAGAGAGTGTGTTTCTGTGTGTGTGTGGCTCTTAAAGTCTCTGTAATGATTGAGGAGTTGAATCTGGTGTTAGATGAGGGACACAGTGCTGCTGCTCCACGACAGAAAACCACTGCATTTCAGAGACATGTTCTTAAATCTGACTCAAATAACAAACACTTACATGCATGCAGAGTTTTAGAGCAGATTTAATCGCCTTTTTGGTAACTTCATGACTAAACTGATGACATAACTGTGACATTGTATGCTCGTAGTTTGTGTCGCGCTTTAATATGAAATGATATACAGCGCCGCCGCATTTGTGCGTGAGATTGAAGAGTGCGTGCTACGATCACAGTATAACGGCTGACAGGACGGGAAAAATAGTTTTTACTGACACACAGTAAACAGCATCTCATCTGACCGCGGTTCACTGTTGTTCTGCTGAAGCTATTCAATAATTATTTTAATCTATCTATCCACACAAACGTGTTTGTGAGTGTGTGTGAGTGTGTGTGTGTGAGTGAGTG
>NW_015540873.1:44454-47348 GCF_001515605.1 Sinocyclocheilus anshuiensis | reverse complement strand
GTGTGAGTGTGTGTGTGTGTGTGTGTGTGTGTGTGTGTGTGAGTGAGTGTGTGTATGAGTGTGTGTGTGTGAGTGTGAATGTGTGAGTGTGTGTGAATGTTGAGTAATTTATTTAGCAGCTAGAGACCCACGGGCTGAAATTTCACACTACATTTCATGCGGGTCAATTAAGCCGAGTGATTTGCTGCTCTGGTGGGTCAGGAGTAAAACCCGCCTCGTCCCGCTCACGGTCCGCCAGTGCCGATGACCTTGAGCGTGTGTTTGTGAAGGAGACGAAAATAAATAAAATAAACAAACTCCTCCAAACCACCATCTCAGCCCAATAAACGCCCGCCGTCCTAAATCACAGAGCCTCGCCGTGGAGCGTCCGGTTTGGGCTGAACGGCATCTCCTGCCGTAATCGTGCATTGATTTATGTACGGTCAAATAAGAGCTCTGACAACAGCTGATGCCATTAAAGGCCATCGATAAGAGCCGGGGTGAGAGGTCGTTTAATTTGAGTTTTACACCACAAACTTTATTTTCATTGCAGCAGCCATATATATTTTCACACTATTTATGACAAATACATTTGAGTCAGACGTGAGCGCTGCATTCACATGATCGACTTACACATCATCAATGCTCAAAAACTAAAGCCAATCAAATATTACAGCCTCTACATGAGCAACTTCACTCAGAACAAATATTGCAATAAACTGGTGTTTCATTCACTGCAATTTTGTTGCTCAAATGTCTGAAACTTGTACTTGAAGAATAGAAAAACATATCTGTGCATCTATAATTAGTTTTTATCTTTCTTTACTATTTTTTTATATTTAAGAGTTGCAACTGCAGTCGGTTGTGATTAAAATGAAAAAAGGTTGAATAAACATTAGTTAGTGTTAAGAAACGTTCAGACCAGATGAAAAGAGAGCTAAATGTTTTATGTTATGGTCAATAATCAATATAATATTGTCTTTACAACAAAGAAAAACAGCATTAAAACACTGAAACTCTAATCTGATCAATTTGACTGAATATTAATGGTCTTCAATTGAACGACAATTGATATTCAGTAAAATGTATTGATTTGGCTGTTCTTGAAACTATTGAATCAGGTTGCTGAATAATTAAGCTCAATGCCACAACACTGAAAGACATTTAGTGCAGAAACAATTTCTACTCATGTATTGCTCGTAAATTTTGCAAAGAAAATGAAAAAAAAAAAACATTGAATTAAAGAGAAATTTTGAAGTATAAACACTGAAATAGCATTTTCTTGTAAAACATACTCCAATAATCTTTGTTTTATTTACAACGTTTAAAAAATATTTTACAAATATTTTTATATTTTTACCAATGAGTTTTGGACGGTTGCTAGGACGATCTTGGTTGTTGCTAAGGTGTACTGGATGGTTACTATGTGGTTGCTAAGGTGTTCTGGGTGGTTGCTAGGATGTTCTGAAAGGTTATAATGTGGCTTCCAAGGTGTTGGTTGCTAGGATGTTCTGGGTGGTTATTATGTGGTTGCTAAGATGTTGGTTGCTAGGATGTTTTAAGTGGTTACTATTGTGGTTTCTAAGGTGTTCTGGGTGGTTACCGTGTGGTTGCTAAGGTGTTCTGGGTGGTTGCTAGGATGTTCTGGGTGGTTATGTGGTTGCTAAGATGTTGGTTGCTAGGCTGTTTTAAGTGGTTACTATTGTGGTTACTAAGATGTTCTGGGTGGTTACTATGTGGTTGCTAAGGTGTACTGGGTGATTACTATGTGGTTGCCAAGGTGTTCTAGGTTGTTGCTAGGATGTAGGATTGTAAAACATACTCCAATAATCTTTCTTTTATTTATGACTTCAAAAAGTATTTTTTTACAGTCTATATGATCTTCAGTAGAGCTACGTTATAGCTGATATCACAGTTGCAGTCATAACTGAAATGACTGATATTTGAAATTGAAGAACTTTGCATCATTGATGCTGGTTTTCCTGTTTCTACTGTAAAGCTGCTGTGAATTAATCTGTATCGCATGAAGCACTATACGGATAAATCTGACTTTACAAGTGAAATCAGACCTCAAACTATAATACTGTACAGAAACATGTTTGAGTTGTAAATAACGAGCAGTGATCTGATCGGTTTCCAATATCACCCCAATCAGACTGATAAAAGCGCTAATACGGGCCGATGAGATCGATGATACGAGCGGCGTTTCCTCAAGCTTGCTTTGATTAGCGCCGCCGCCACGGGAACGACAGCTGAAATATGGCACGCGTCGGGTGAGAGCCTCCTGTTATTTATTTATTTATTTGGACTTTTAAAAACTGCGGTTTGAGCGATGTAGCGGCGTGTACGCGGCCCGCATGACGAGCACAGAAGGAGAAGTTCATCACTCGTTCCGGATTCCACTTGGATCCACCTGATAAAGTTTCAATAAAGAGACACTGAAGCAAAATCAATGAGAGTTAGTGGGGTGGAGGCGTCTCACACACACACACACGCTGGCCCCTCGACGCAATGGCTCCGCGGAAAATTTAATCTTCCCAAATCCTCATCAGAGCGCTCCATCCTCACCGCCTGACAGCCGCCCGGATAATTAATTATACAGTTTCGATGGCTATATCGACTAAACAAACCTATTAATCATGGCAAAAGTCAATAGGCATAGGACGTATTCAATCATGTCCTGACCAATGATTACTCCTTTCAAAATACAATAATTATTTTCGAGAGCTGCCTCGAATTAAATTTCTGTCAAGCCGGTACAACTCTAGTAGTTGATGAAGGATGCTGGGAGTCGAGCGCGGGAGGGACATTCGTCGTTCTGGAGGCAGTTTGTTCTCCAGGCATCATGAGACGATGTGTTTAAGTAGAGCATGACCATCAGATTATCTCTCATGTGCCATCAGGACATCCATCTC
>NW_015540873.1:38783-44444 GCF_001515605.1 Sinocyclocheilus anshuiensis | reverse complement strand
GTGTGTGTGTGTGTGTGTGTGTGTGTGTGTGAGAGTGAGAGTGCGTGTGTGTGCGCGTGTGTGAGTGTGCGTGTGTGTGTGTGCGTGCGTGTGAGTGCATGCGTGAGTGCGTGCGTGTGAGTGTGCGTGAGTGTGCGTGAGTGTGCGTGTGAGTGCGTGAGTGTGTGTGTGAATGTGTGCGTGCGTGCATGTGCATGTGTGTGAGTGCATGTGCGTCTGTGTGTGTGAGTGTGTGAGTGTGCGTGCAAGTGTGTGCGTGTGAGTGTGCGTGCGTGTGAGGGTGTGATTGTGCGTGCGTGCGAGTGTGTGCGTGCGTGTGTGTGTGTGTGTGTGTGCGTGTGAGTGCGTGAGTGTGTGTGTGCGAGTGTGTGCGAGTGCGTGAGCGTGTGAGTGATTGACAGTTTGAGCGGATCCAACAAGATTTAGTCACAAACTCTTTTTAATACCTTTCATTCGCTAAATATATTTGCAAAACAGACAGACAGACGTAAAGGGTGAACAATAGCATTGATTTATTGAAGAAGAACAAAAAAACAAACAAAAAAAAGGGCACTTCGGAGTGTAAGGACAAAAAGGGCATGTGCTCTGCACAGGTTGAGCCCTACCTGTGCACGTGCCTGTGCGTATGTGTGTGTGTGCGTGCGTGCGTGTGCGTGTGAGTGAGTGTGTGTGTGTCAGGGTTCCCACTCTTTCATGAACACCAGATTCAAGGACTTTTTAAAGCACCATTTATTTTATATCAAACACCGATCAAATTCACACCCCAGAATATGTAGTGTCATGAAAGACCTTACAGTACTTAACATTTGTATATATATATATATATATATATATATATATAATAGATAAATAAATAAAAAAACATTTTTCAGCTAGTTGCCAATGCAACTTCTCATTTTCATTTAGTTTAACTTGATAACTAAAATTAAAATTAAAACTGAAACTGAAATAAATAATAATAATAATAATAATAAAAAAAATAAACATTTAAAAAAACAACTTATAAAAATCATAAAAACATACAACTAATTTACTAAAACTTTAATCAAAATGAAAATGTAAAATATAAAATATAAAAACTAATTCACAATATAAAAATAGAATATAAAAAATATCAGCTAGTTGCTAAGGCAACTTCTCATATTCATTTAGTTTAACTTGATCACTAAAACTGAAATAAAAATAATAAAAACTATATCAACTTATCAACATATAAAGAACAATTAATAAATAATATTTGTAATAATTTTTATAATAATAACAATTATTAAAACAAAAAAATACCAAAAATGTAATTAAATTTAAAATTAATATGGAAAATACAAAAAAATCAAAAAATAATTCAATATATTAAAAAACTATAATCAGTAATACTAAAATAAAGCTGGTTCAGATGTACTGCAGCACTGCATGAAAGACTGATATCAATATATAGCAGATAAAGCTGCACACACAGACTAATAAATCTGTGTTAAATGTGAGAAACAGAATCATGAACTAATGAACTGATTTGTGATTCACATTCACAGCTGAAAGAAACTCTTGACGTTAACGCACTTTAACAGGCCGTTCATAGATATTTTCTTTTTAAACACAATAAACGTGAGCCTGTTTTTTTACGCACCTCGTGTGCAAGATGCTGCGAAACGGTGGATGCATCTGGCTAGTTTTCATTTTATTTATTTACATTTTTTATTACATTTTTATCTAATATATTTATTATAATATATTTATTTTTTTTTACAAATAATTGCACTAAATGAAACTGCTGCATGGGAATGTAATGTAATATGCTATTAGTATGTTATGCATTGAGTCCCACAGCTGTGCGTCTCTTGATAAGCGTTGATTTGAGGACTCTGAGTCTGACCTCTCCATCATAACCTGCATCTACAATGACATCCAGTGTTAATCCATGAAGTTCATCCGCAGCTGCTCTCCATCAAAGCGTCTCATTCAGGAAGACAGAAGTCAAACATTCACGCCGTTATCAAGCAGCTAAAATAAAGCCAAAGGAGCTTGAACGAGTGTCTTACCAGCGTTCCATTGTTTTCCCGGAAAACGTCCTGGTTAATGTAGCTAAAGAACTTCTTTTCCAGCTGCAGGAGAACCTGTCAGAGAATAAAAACACTTCAACACTAACACACTTCAGCATCACAGAAATTATGCTCTATACTACGAATAAAGTGCATGGCATTGGTTAGACACTATTGTACATACATTTGGGGTCAGTAAGAATATATTTTAACAAAATCAATACTTTTATTCATCAAAGACGCATTAAAATTATCAAAAGTGATGTTACAAAAGATTTCTGTTTCAAATAAAGCTGTTCTTTTGAACTTTCTATTCATCTGTGAATCCCGAAAAATAAAATGCATCACAGTTTCCACACAAATATTAATGTTTTCAACATTGATGATAATCAGAAATGTTTCTTGAGCAGCAAATCAGCATATTAGAATGATTTCTGAAGATCATGTGACACTGAAGACTGGAGTAATGATGCTGAAAATTCAGTTTGATCACAGAAATAAATTACAGTTTAACAGATATTCACATAGAAAACAGCTGTTTTAAATTGTAATAATATTTCACAATTTTTACTGTATTTTTGATCAAATAAATGCAGCCCTGGTGAGCAGAAGAGACTTACTTTAAAAAAAAAAATTAAATCCTACTGATCCCGAACTTTGTGATGTGTACAGTATAATAAAAAGCTTCATAATTTCCATGAATATGTTTACCAGACTCACACTAAATTATGGAAGAACCTGCAGTATACTGAAGATCTTCAACTGATGAGTGAGGAAAAAGTTTGTGAACCCTTGTGAATTACACCAACATTATTTATATATATATATATTTATTTTGAGGGACAGCAAATTTACACTGTTATACAAGCTGTACACTCACTACTTTACATTGTAGCAAAGTGTCATTTCTTCAGTGTTGTCACATGAAAAGACATAATAAAATATTTACAAAAATGTGAGGGGTGTACTCACTTCTGTGAGATACTGTATATATATGTGTGTGTGTGTCCCTGCAGCACAAAAGCAGTCTTAAGTTGCTGGGGTATATTTGTAGCAATAGCCAACAATACATTGTATGGGTCAGAATTATAGATTTTTCTTTTATGCCAAAAATCATTAGGATGTTAAGTAAAGTTCATGTTCATGAAGATATTTAGTAAATTTCCTACTGTAAATATATCTTAATATAAAACTTAATTTTTGATTAGTAATATGCATTGCTTCAGATGATGTATAAATCTAAATTTCCAAAAATTGACCCTTATGACTGGTTTTGTGCTCCAGGGTCACATATATATATAAAGGTTGAACAGATGTGTTTCATTACTAAATCAGAGCAAAGGCTTCACCTTGCGGTCATTGTCTGACTCTCTGAAGATGAGTTTGTCGACTTCATTGGTGTCGGCGGATCTCACCGTCTGCATGCTAGCCGTCGAGCACAGACTCTGAGGAGAAGAAGAAGAAGAAGAGACGACATTGATTTAATATCAGCATCACAACATCAACACAGGAGCATCTCTCTTTACTCCTCTGCATGCATTGAGCTTAAAGACTGTGTGCTCCGTTAAACTCCCTTTTGTCGAATCTTTTAACAATCGGTTAAACATTCGGCCATCTGTGTTTGAGGACCGCTGAATGAGGTAATCCGGTTCCCAGCGCACACAGGCCGGCCCGAGAAGCCATTGAAATTCAAAGCACAGATTAGCTAATCAGGTCAAGCCAATAAAACCGGCAAGAAAAACCCTTTGGAGGGAAATGTCAGAAAGCTGAGGATCAGAACAAACAGCTCCAGCTTAAGCCGCTCTCTAACAAATCGCTCCATCTTTCAGTCATTGGGAGCAGAGGGAGCCACTAATGCGCTTTGCTCTCATTAAGCTGAATCTGTAATGAATAGCTCTGGAAAAACTCCTCTAAAGAGTCACAGATTGGGCATTTCATTCGCCTCTGCATTTTCTCAAGAACTTCTTAATGATCAAACCGTAGAAAGAAAAACTCAAACGCTGCTGCTGCTGCTGCTGCGATTGAAACTCGAACAGACCAAAACAGACTCGCATCTTACTGTAAAACAACTGCTCATATTCTGATGGATCTAAGAAACTCTGATGGGCCACGGTTTATTCTGTGATACTGACCCTCTGAATGTACATCATCCCATTTATTATATGACTATTTACTAAATAAGTAAACACACACACACACACACACACACACACACACACTCATTGTTACATAAAAAGCAGGATGCAGGATGACCCAACTAATTGTGTGTTCCACAAATGCAGATGTAACAATGCAATAAGATCTATCTTTATGACAACTTCAATTGCACGTGGGAAGATGAAAACAAACAAGTACAGAGATGCCATCAAATATTTGGCGGAGCTACAGCAATTCAAGATGTTACGGACGATAAGCATCACTATTCTAAATGTCAAAAAAATAATACTATGAGAATGTGCCATCTGTGCCACAAAGTCCCTCAGACAAAGGACAGGGCAGACAGATACTGTGTTCACTGTCCCATCTGTCCTCATGTTATAAGACCATTCCCTTATGAATTGGTTCACCCTAAAATATTCACAAGGGAGAAAAATATAATGAGTATCTCAATTTTTCATTAACACACAATAATGGCATTGATGATGTGGAACAGTTTAACAGAGTTATATATCGATCAAGCACAGAGAGTGTGTATGGGTCAGAGACTGACTGACAGTGAGTGATCAGATCAAACACACAGTCATTCCTCCTGATCTCATCATGTGCTCTGCTGCAGCTTATTAAAACACGTTATTAATTAAACCCCATGATCCTGATTACACACCAGGTGCATCAACACAAACTCACGCTGACCCGAGCACACTGGCCTGTGATTGGACGCCGCGGGTCATGTGACATCAGCCGCTCAGCCAGAAGTGTACATAAACTCAATCTGAGCGCGCACTCATTGACCTCGTCTCAAATCATGTTAACATTAATTTCATACTCGAGGACGAGACAATAAACACTGAGAGACTGAGAGCGAATCAGTGCAGGAATGAAGAAATTCAGCGGAAACAACGTCTATAAAGATGAAAAATACTGTAAATCATATTAAATTATGTAAAATATAAAAATACAAATATACACATATAAAACAAAATACTGCAATTAATTTGTATTACAAAAACTGTAAATACTGTAAATACATATACACTACCAGTCAAAAGTTTTTGAACAGTAAGATTTTTAATGTTTTTTAAAGAAGTATCTTCTGCTCACCAAGCCTGCATTTATTTGATCAGAAATACTGCAGAAGCAGTAATATTGTGAAATATTTTTACTATTTAAAACAGCTGTTTTCTATGTGAATATCTGTTAAACTGTAATTTATTTCTGTGATCAAAGCTACATTTTCAGCATCATTACTCCAGTCTTCAGTGTCACATGATCTTCAGAAATCATTCTAATATGCTGATTTGCTGCTCAAGAAACATTTATTATAAATATATATATAGAATAACACGTTAAATCAACAGCCCTAATTTATATTTAAATATTATATATATATATATTAGGGGTGGAACGGTTCAACTTACTCACGGTTCGGTTTGTATCACGGTTTTAGAGTCACGGTTTCGGTACG
>NW_015540873.1:29627-33584 GCF_001515605.1 Sinocyclocheilus anshuiensis | reverse complement strand
AGAAAGACAATAATACTTTCTCGTTTGCCGTCAGCATTCAGCAAATACGCATTTATATCATTTAAACAAATCTTTAAATGACTAGTCAACATTTAATTTCACAAACCTTGCAAACTTGAGATTGTGTGAAGTGTGCATGTGACCTGCATGATCGCGTGTGCTCTGCGTGTGTAAAATGAGTGTTACCTTGGCTTTATTTGAAAAAATAAGATTCCCAATGCACACAAACTTCCCAGAATACTGAGTGCTCTGTTGGTTACAGTGTTTACTTCCTTTTTAATTATATTTTTATTAAATATTTATTTGGGAAAAATACTTTGTCATCTAAAGTATAAGTATGTTTATTTTAAAAATTATTTTTTTTATCCATTTTCAAATGATTTCAAATTTCTTAAATATTAATTATCAAGAGCAGTGAGTGATTTCTTTGTTGTTGCTGTTTGATTAATATTAAGAAAGTGCTGTCACTTTAAGACACTGTAAGTACATTTAGCCGGCTATGTCTGCTATAGGATACTTACCAAGACAGGCATTTTGACATAATATTTGTGTGAATTTGTCCATTTAAACACAAGAGAGTCGCATTGAACAAGAGTGAATGGTTTGTCCACGTTTTTTTTTTTTTTCCATCGCTGTTATCGTAATGTATTGGGAAGCCAGAATGCGCATCCATCAACAGAAACATATATTAGCCGAACCCTGTTTGTTTTACGTGTTATTTATAGCAAACCATATTACAGATGCGTTGTCAGATTTAAGTTGAACTGTACGGTTTGATTTTTTTCCGCAAACCGTTCCACCCCTAATATATATAATTTCTAGAGATATTAAAATGACATACAAAGTATTTGAACATCTCAAATGCATTAGCTTTTAGCTTAACATCCAGTCAGTGAATGTCACACAGTCAGTAAAATGTGGCACAAAAGTTACTACATCCTACAACAAGCCCCATGTGTTCAGGCCAATCCCATGATGCTCTGCTGGAGGCGATTAATCCAGAGCACAGTAAAGTGGGTCCTGTGCTCGGGCTTCAGCAGACGTGCTTTAACCGTGTCGATGAAGCACTAAAACTTTCCCTGATCACTCAACCCTGACACTATTGATTTTTATCCCATAATTCTACAGCTCTGCCATTACAGCCAGAAAATGAGCAACTGAGGACAGAGCTGGAGAAAAACAGAGAGAACGAGAGAAACCGGACAGTCAAAATCCAATGAAAGTGACCAGAAAATCTCCATAGTTTCCAAATGTGAAATAGACATTAATGCATGAATTTCCATCAAATTTAGCACAAGCAAACTAGGATATGTTATATAATATAATTTCTATTACATTAATAATATTGTACACTTATATAATTTATATTACATATAAATTCTTTATATATTCTATACATTGTTTAAATTATATTTGTTTAAATTGTTTGTGTATATATACACTGAACAAAATTATAAACGCAACACTTTTGTTTTTGCCCCCATTTTTCATGAGCTGAACTCAAAGATCTAAAACTTTTTCTATGTACACAAAAGGCCTATTTCTCTCAAATATTGTTCACAAATCTGTCTAAATCTGTGTTAGTGAGCACTTCTCCTTTGCCGAGATAATCCATCCACCTCACAGGTGTGGCATATCAAGATGCTGAGTAGACAGCATGATTATTGCACAGGTGTGCCTAAAGCTGGGCTCACACTAAAGGAGTTTTAAAATCCTAACCGATTATAAAATCTGGTTGCAGCACACACATAAGGAGAATCTTTGCAGATTATCTTCTCTCAAATCTTAAACATGCACACACTACAAGATTTTAACATCATGGTGCATCACACACTACAAGATATTATTAAGATTATCATGCCAGAGGGAGAGCCTCATGCAATCGACTTACGTGACTCCCCCTGCCACCCCCGTACACGTTCAAAACTGAGGCGATTTCACTCCAGCGCTTCTCTTTCTCCTTATCAGACCCCTCGACGACCCCTGTCTTTGACAAAGGGCTGAAGATCCAGGGAGACGCGGCAGGGCAAAGCAGTCACTACAGGGAGACGGGGAGACGTTTCAAAGGGCTGATGCAGTCTGAGACAGAAACGTGTTTGAAAACCATTATTATTTTCACAAACTCATTTGTTCTAAACAGAAGTTTAGGATTCAAAATGTGTATGGAACTGTAGTTCACCACTGGTACAGTTGTTTAGCACACAGCCGAATCAACTTGTTCACAGAAGCCAATACACAGGAATCTCGTTTAAAAAAAAAAAAGTGTCAATAAGTGATTAATATATATATATATATATATATATATATATATATATATAGCATTAATTTTTATTTAATTATTTAAAATGTATATTTTTATTATTTATTGCATTTTATTGTATTCTTTGTATATTTTATTTCAGCTAACTTTTTTCCCAAGTAACAATTAAAAAAATTTTTTTTTTTTTTAATTCGTTTTAATTTTAGATTCGGTTTTAGTTAACTATAATAACCCTGGCCATTTCTTTATAATTATCTGTGAAATTTACTAGCAATCCCTGAGTGAATATTGTTTCAAAGTTAAAAAAATAAATAAATCAGTCTACTAGAAATTAGCAATTTTAGCAATTCTGAACAGTAACTGAATCATCACATTACAGGTATGCTCAGTAAAAGTGTGTTTTTAGCATGTAAATGTGGACACGGAGTGACATGCTTCTCCAGGAATCTCTGTTCGTGCTCTAGAATCCGGAATGATCTCCAATAAACAAGCACAAAGGATTCTCTCACCGGCTTCATTCAGCTCCGACCAGCGGTGTGACGAACTACTGGAGCTGATTCACACACATCTGCCTGAAAACATCACAATATCAGTCTGCAGGTCATCTGTCAATCAGTGTTACAAACAGCACGTTCCTTTCTAGCATGCATCAGGTCTTTACATGTAAAAAACACTGCATTTAAGTCCGTACTAACAAAAGTTAGCAGCTGATTCTCCCTCACTAGTCTCACAGTAAGTTTAAGTCTAGTTAGTTTGGTCATGCAGTGTCTCGACTCACACATGAGCACTGATGGTGCTGGTTAGTAACTGATTACATGTAATCTGGATTAATGTATTCAGATTCCAAAAACTAAGTACTTGTAATTAGATTATATTACATTTCAAAGCACTCATAATCAGACAACAGTTAAATTTTTATTGATTACATGATTACATATTCACACAATATTCTCCCTGATTCTCGTATTTTGGAATCAGTAACAGCTCTATGCACTGTACAGTAAGTGCATTAACGTCCGCACCATTAGTTTTTACTATGTCGTTTAACTTTAACACTCCCTGAAAATCTCACACACTCCTTTTCCCATCAGCCCCTGCGGTGGAGGAACTCAATGTAGGGGGTCCGTGCGTTGAAAAGAGACGAGGGCAGATAAAGAGGTGTGGGAGAGAGAGGATAAAGCCGCCTATTTATCTTGGCCATTCCAACATCTGGGAAATCTCTGTAAAACAATGGGCAGCAGGGCCAAGGGCCTCTGATACCGCCCGGTCCCGGCCGAGCGCGTTTGTTCTCCGCCGCAGATAATGGACAGGCCACAAATCATTGTGGGATGCGAGAGAGGTGCTGTGTGTGTGTGTGTGTGTGTGTTCGCCCCTCTGGTATTTAACCACTCAAATGGGCCATTCTCTAGAGGTCTGCAGGACAAATTGGCCGGTCTGGAAGTCTTTGAGAGTCAGTGCAGCGCAAGGAGAATAGAACAGGCCTGAAACACAAGGAACAGGCCCATAAAAATTCATCACTTTGACCCCCATGACCTTCCAGCACTGGGGGCCCAGACACACCCAGAGAGAGAGAAAGAGAGAGAGAGAGAGAGAGCAGGACCATCACACAGACACTCACAAACTCACTCACAAACTCACTCACACACACTCACTCACACACACACACTCACACACACTCTCACTCACACACACACACA
>NW_015540873.1:24535-29243 GCF_001515605.1 Sinocyclocheilus anshuiensis | reverse complement strand
CACAAACACACACACACACACACACACACACACACACACACAATAGCTAAAGAAAAGGCTTCTTGACAGGACGGAGTGAGCAGATGCTTCATTGTGAGTGTGTGTTGTGTTAGTAATGAGTGTGTGTGTTCACTGGTTTAAGTGAGTTAAAGGATTCATTGTTTTACACACTCATCCACCTGTACACACACACACACACACACACACTGTGTGATCTGTGAAACCAGGCAGCACAGATGGTCAACAAACTGGTTAATGTCTGTTCACCCAAACCGCTGCATAACCCACAGCAGATCTCACGATCACACACTCCCTGCGGATTCCACATCACCTATTAAACATGTTCACACTGCAGCCGAAGGACCGAACACACACGGGACGCATCTGAAATCCCACTCAATTTGATTTACAAACATTATAGAATTGAAGAATTGACTGCTATAAAGGTATTCATGTCAAATATTGTATCTAAATAACTTCTGAAGTCATACAAATTCTGAATTAAATTTACTTTATTTTACTTATTATTATTATTTATTTATTATTTTAAATTAATATTTTCTTATCGTTTTGGGGAGTGAGCGAGGGAAAGAAAATTGTAAAATCAAAAGAGGAATATTGCTTTACAACTAATTTTGCATGTTATATGTTTTTCAGTACTTCCTGAAAAAGAAAAAGAAAATCTGAATTAAATGACTTTGATAATAAATGACACTTGATTTGATTTACAAATATCATAGGATTGTAGAATTGATTGCTATAAATGTATTCATTTCATATATTATATCTAAACTTTTGAAGCCATAGCAATTCTGAATTAAATGTATGTACGCATTTATTTATTTATTGTTTTCTGATTGTTTTGAGGAAAAAGAAAATTGAAAGAAAATTGTCAAATCAAAAGAGGAACTAATTTTGTGTTATACATTTTTTCCCCAGTTGTTCCTGCAATAAAAAAAATATTGAAAAAAGGTTGAAAAAAAAAACCTGAATGAAATTACTAAGCAAACAAAGCATAAATATGGTCACAAACTGGACGAAAAGTCACGTCTTTAAAATTTGAATACATTATTTTTAAATTACATTTTTCCCGTCCTGTCAGCCGTTATACTGTGATCGTAGCACGCACTCTTCAATCTCACGCACAAATGCGGCGGCGCTGTATATCATTTCATATTAAAGCGCGACACAAACTACGAGCATACAATGTCACAGTTATGTCATCAGTTTAGTCATGAAGTTACCAAAAAGGCGATTAAATCTGCTCTAAAACTCTGCATGCATGTAAGTGTTTGTTATTTGAGTCAGATTTAAGAACATGTCTCTGAAATGCAGTGGTTTTCTGTCGTGGAGCAGCAGCACTGTGTCCCTCATCTAACACCAGATTCAACTCCTCAATCATTACAGAGACTTTAAGAGCTGAAGAGAGTCAGAAAAGATAAAGAGTTATGAGAAACTATGATGCGTGTCACGTTCAGCAGCAGAAATAACCTCATAACCAGCTTCTGTGACGTCTGTCCGTCAAAGAACTAAAGAAAAAAGAGCAAAACAATCACTTCTGTAGCTTTATGGATTCATCTGTATTTAATTTAGAATTTATTGTTTGATAACTTTATTCCATTTCTGTATATTTCCTAGGGCACAGGTTGCTAAATATGACATTTATTATAATGGGTTTATGTGACGAATGTTTTAACTTCATTAAATTAGAAGTTCTTTTTTTAAAGTCTAATCAATGTTCCAACTGACAGCTCTGAATTATACTGTAAAGTTGAATGGCTAGTCAATGGTTAAATATTAGGAAAAAAACCATTTCATAGAGACATCAGTAGTATTGGTATCAGTGATACTCACCTTCAGTCGTGAATAAAGATGCCACTAAACAAATATTAAAAAGATACTGTCTTTATGTTGTTTCTGCATTAATTTGAAGATTGAATGTGAAATTATTGCAATATAAAAATATACTTAAAAACTTCAATGTTAGGTGGGATTAATCACGATTAATTTCAGAAAAAAATGTGCGATTAATCAGTAATTTTTTAAAAATGATTGGCAGCACTAATATATATATATATATATATACAACAAAATAAATGCTATTTATTAAAATAACCGTTTTATAAAATAAATTTCAGGGGTGCTGCAAGATTTTTAAGCTCAAATTTAAGACTTTTTAAGACCTTTTTTAAGACCTGCACAAATAAAATTAATACCAGTTGTTCCTGCAATAAAAAAAATATTGAAAAAATGTTGAAAAATAAAACCTGAATGAAATTACTAAGCAAACAAAGCATAAATATGGTCACAAACTGGACGAAAAGTCACGTCTTTAAAATTTGAATACATTATTTTTAAATTACATTTTTCCCGTCCTGTCAGCCGTTATACTGTGATCGTAGCACGCACTCTTCAATCTCACGCACAAATGCGGCGGCGCTGTATATCATTTCATATTAAAGCGCGAAAGAAACTACGAGCATACAATGTCACAGTTATGTCATCAGTTTAGTCATGAAGTTACCAAAAAGGCGATTAAATCTGCTCTAAAACTCTGCATGCATGTAAGTGTTTGTTATTTGAGTCAGATTTAAGAACATGTCTCTGAAATGCAGTGGTTTTCTGTCGTGGAGCAGCAGCACTGTGTCCCTCATCTAACACCAGATTCAACTCCTCAATCATTACAGAGACTTTAAGAGCTGAAGAGAGTCAGAAAAGATAAAGAGTTATGAGAAACTATGATGCGTGTCACGTTCAGCAGCAGAAATAACCTCATAACCAGCTTCTGTGACGTCTGTCCGTCAAAGAACTAAAGAAAAAAGAGCAAAACAATCACTTCTGTAGCTTTATGGATTCATCTGTATTTAATTTAGAATTTATTGTTTGATAACTTTATTCCATTTCTGTATATTTCCTAGGGCACAGGTTGCTAAATATGACATTTATTATAATGGGTTTATGTGACGAATGTTTTAACTTCATTAAATTAGAAGTTCTTTTTTTAAAGTCTAATCAATGTTCCAACTGACAGCTCTGAATTATACTGTAAAGTTGAATGGCTAGTCAATGGTTAAATATTAGGAAAAAAACCATTTCATAGAGACATCAGTAGTATTGGTATCAGTGATACTCACCTTCAGTCGTGAATAAAGATGCCACTAAACAAATATTAAAAAGATACTGTCTTTATGTTGTTTCTGCATTAATTTGAAGATTGAATGTGAAATTATTGCAATATAAAAATATACTTAAAAACTTCAATGTTAGGTGGGATTAATCACGATTAATTTCAGAAAAAAATGTGCGATTAATCAGTAATTTTTTAAAAATGATTGGCAGCACTAATATATATATATATATATATACAACAAAATAAATGCTATTTATTAAAATAACCGTTTTATAAAATAAATTTCAGGGGTGCTGCAAGATGTTTAAGCTCAAATTTAAGACTTTTTAAGACCTTTTTTAAGACCTGCACAAATAAAATTAATACCATATAAGCGGGGCAATGTCTACGGTAAACTATTAAACTGTAAAATGACTGTAAAAAGTATGATTTACAGTTCAGATACAAGTTTTCACAAAAACAAAAAGTTTTTTTAAATTATACAGTTCACATTTCAGCCTTTAAACCATTTTTAAGAAAATGGAAAAGTATTCATTATTATCAATAAATTATTCTATTCATTAAATAACATACAAACACATTTTACTGTTTAGATTTTTATAACGAATTATCTTCTTATCGATCCACCAGTTCACAGTTACAGCTCTGTGTGTTTGCAGGGTAAAAACATGGGTCGATTTTCACATTAGTTTGAACAAAAAACAACCAAATGTTCCTGCAATACCAAAGGCTGCAGTTTAGGACCGCCTTTCTAAGACCCTATTTTTTGGGACAGCGCCAACGAGCCAATTCTATTCCAACAGAGGAGACCTGATTCAAACATCAAACAAACTGATGCAAAGACTAGATCTATGGAAACTATTCATTTTTTATCTTTCCATCTTATTTTTAATGTAAGAGCTAGCGTGAAGTTCAGTGTTCGAGGGGGTGTCAGCAATCTCCATTTAGCCTATTTAGCTGTGCAAAACAGTTCATTGTGCTGCTGGATGTTGTAAATTAGTATTTGTATTAAAATTATTTTACATTTATTAAAGTACTAATAATCACACTAATTTGTACCGCAATTGTTTCACCGTTTACTGCATTTTAAGTGCATCACACATCAGACGTGAAGCTGCGCTGCGGCTAATGGACTGAAGTCTCGCACAGACACAATTTCTATACTCCGACTAGTTAACCTGTGGCAAATTCAGTTGATTGGACATGATTTGGAAAGGCACACACACCTGTCTATACAAAGTTTAACAGCTGAAATGGATGTCAGAGCAAAAACTAAGCCATGAGGTCAAAGGAATGGCCTGCAGAGCTGAGAGACAGGATTGTGTTGAGACAGATCTGGGGAAGACTACAAAAAATGTTGCTGTGTTGTAGGTTCACAGGAGCATTTGGCCTCCATAATCTTTAATGGATGAAGTTTGAAACAATCAGGACTCTTCCTAGATCTAGCCTCCTGGCCAAACTGAGCAATCGAAGGAGAAGGGTCTTTGTTAGAGAGGTGACCAAGACACTGATGGTCACTCTGGTTGAGCTCCATGATCTTATATGGAGATCGGAGAAACTTACAGAAGGACAAACATC
>NW_015540873.1:23026-23438 GCF_001515605.1 Sinocyclocheilus anshuiensis | reverse complement strand
GCAATCTCCATTTAGCCTAATTAGCTGTGCAAAACAGTTCATTGTGCTGCTAGATGTTGTAAATTAGTATTTGTATTAAAATTATTTTACATTTATTAAAGTACTAATAATCACACTAATTTGTACCGCAATTGTTTCACCGTTTACTGCATTTTAAGTGCATCACACATCAGACGTGAAGCTGCGCTGCGGCTAATGGACTGAAGTCTCGCACAGACACAATTTCTATACTCCGACTAGAGTTAACCTGTGGCAAATTCAGTTGATTGGACATGATTTGGAAAGGCACACACATCTGTCTATACAAAGTTTAACAGCTGAAATGGATGTCAGAGCAAAAACTAAGCCATGAGGTCAAAGGAATGGCCTGCAGAGCTGAGAGACCGGATTGTGTTGAGACAGATCTGGGGAG
>NW_015540873.1:16692-22858 GCF_001515605.1 Sinocyclocheilus anshuiensis | reverse complement strand
AGTTATTTAAAGCAGTTTAAGAACGCAACATAAAATGGAAAAAAAAAAAAAGAATGGGTATGAAGACTTTCTATAGGCACTGTACATACAAAAAAATAATAAAAAAATTATGATTATTATTTTGTTTTAAATCTATAGGGTCCTAGAAATGCAACTGAAACTACAGCCTCTGATATTGCAGGAATACCCTACTCACAACAACAGCTTTATTAAAAATGCACATTCATTCTCTGCCAGCAGGAGGCGCTTTCGGATCTGTTTCCCCGGTAACGGCAGAACGCAAAGCAGCGCAGCACCGGACTTTGAAACGTGCAGCGCTCATATTTATTTAGTAAAATCATAGCCGTTTGAAGTTTAATCGTAATATTAAGCTGTATCGCAATGCTGGTCTGTACCCAAATTTAAGACCTCTTGAAATCATAATTAAGACTTCCTTGTACAATTTAAGACTTTTTATGACCTTAAATTTGATAAAAGTAAATTTAAGACATTTTAAGACTTTTTAAGGACCCGCGGGAACCCTGAATTTGTATTTACTTCTATTTAATTTAATTTTTATGGTTTCCACAAATAATAATAAAACTGAAAAAACTGAAAGCTTTCAATTCAATGACTCTGAATCATATTTAATAATAAATATAAAAGTCATTTCTGCTTTATAAATTTGGATTATTTATTATATTTTTGTTTGGGCTAGTAGGAGCTCTAAAAGGCCAGTAACTTAAAAATGTAGCAGCTAAACTGACTAGAGAGAGAAAATATTCATCTCAAAGCCTAGTGATGAGTATAAACGAAACAGTGTTGTTCTCTTCTGAACACGGATGAGATTAACCAGCGTTTCAGAACGAACGCTCCTCACGCTCCATGGCTCAAATAAGCAGAGATTAGCGCTCTCCTTTAACGAGAGCCTCAGCAGAGTTCATTACCGACAATCAATGAAGTTCAACAAGCAACAATTAACGAGACGCTGACCTCGACCGACACTCGCAAACGCTGATAAAATAATGACGCTTCGCTTCAAACACGTGCTGAATGAAACAAATAAACAGCTGGTTTACTGATGATTTCTCATGAGAAACAGGCCTAAAAGAGAATGAGGAGATTTAATCGAGTCAGCAGAGCAATCCGAAGCACTTACTGCATCATAATGACACTCTTAATGAATTAACCCGCTGCATTCACTCATTAGAGACGAGCAGATCAACACTTGAGCTGAAGTGAGCCTCACAGCGCTGATCAGTCGCTCTCTCTGTGTGTGTGTGTGTGTGAGAGTGTGTGTGTGTGTGTGTGTGTGTGAGAGTGTGTGAGTGTGTGTGTGTGTGTGAGTGTGTGTGAGAGTGTGAGTGTGTGTGTGTGTGTGAGTGAGTGTACCTGGTATTTATCACGTTATGGGGACCAAATGTCCCCACAAGGATAGTAATACTAGTAAATTTTGACCTTGTGGGGACATTTTTGAGGTCCCCATGAGGAAACAAGCTTATAAATCATACAGAATGAGTTTTTTTGAGAAAGTAAAAATGCAGAAAGTTTCCTGTGAGGGGTAGGTTTAGGGGTAGGGTTGGTGTAGAGCAATAGCACATACAGTTTGTACAGTATAAAAACCATTACGCCTATGGAATGTCCCCATAAAACATGGAAACACAACATGTGTGTGTGAGTGTGTGTGTTAGTGTGTGAGTGTGTGTGAGAGAGAGAGAGAGTGTGTGACGGCGCTTTCTGTGTTACAGTTTGAAAGGAGCCGCTACAATAGAGCCGAACACAATGACACAGTGACGCTTCATTCACACTAACTGCCTTTAATTTATCTGCACCGTTTCATTCAAATGATCCGCCTCCAGAGAGAGAGAAAGAGAGAGCGAGAGAGAGAGCGAGAGGGAGAGAGAGAGAGAGAGAGATTTCATCTCATGAGGAAACATGTCTTGGTCACATTTTACCCCCCAAAAAAGTCAAAAGAAAAGAAATGATTTAAAAATTATTTCATTTCATTTAAAATAAAAGCTGATTTTAGGACCATTATGATTGAATAAAAAAAGAAAGAAAATAAATTATTTATATTCAGATTGTGACTTTTTTATCATTATATTATGTTTTGCGTTGTTTCTTTATTTTTTTACATTTTTATTTATTTACTTTTTTTGCATTACAGTAATTAGAATTAGATTTAGAGATTTAGAGAATTATAATTTTTTTGCATTACAGCGTACAGAGTTTGGACATAATGTGTTTAATTTTTATTTTTTTAGGTTATTTTACTTTTTATCTTATTTTTAATTTACTTACTATAATTTTATTTTACTTATTTTAAATGATTTTATTTTATATGTTTTTGCATTACAGTATACAGAGTTTGGATATAATGTGTTTAATTTTCATGAAATATTATTTATTATTTATTTTTATTTTAGATTAATTTATCTTACTTTTTATCTTATTTTATATTAAATTATTTTATTTTATTTATTTTGTACAGGCAGCATTTCAGAAGGTTTAACAGCAGAAATGTAAAGGTTTTATGCTTGTTACATGAATTGTTGCGAACAAAATTATATTATCTGAGCTGTAAACAGTGTTATTTTAGTATCGAGACACAAATATAGTTTTTATTACTATTTTGAATTTTTCAATTTAAATTGAAAGTTTTAGTAATTTTGTTGTGTTTTTGTCATTTTTTGCATTACAGTAATGATAACTAGATTGTGTCTGCATTACACACACAGAGATGTTTGGGCTGAATCTTAAAGGTGTTTGAACTAGGCTTCATTTTCTTGATGCAAAATGTAATTTCTTATTCCATGCTGTTTCCTTTTCATCGGTCAGACTAAAGCGAGACTACAGTGCATGCGGGTGATTGAGATCCCGCTCTGGTTTTCTGGGTGGGCTTTGTCGTCCGGTTTTGAGCGATTTTTCATGGCCGTCCCTCGAGCTGTGACCCCAGCGCAGGCCCTTTATGAGGCTGACAGGCCAAAGCTGAGAAACATGCTGTCGCTCTGATAGCATGAAATCAGGAACAAAAGCCCCTGAGAAGAGGGGCTCCTCCACACCATCAAACACACACAGACACACACACACACACACTCTCTCTCTCTCTCTCTCTCTCTCTCTCTCTCACACACACACACACACACACACACACACACACACACATCTCTCACACACACATACACAAACACACACACACACTTTTTTTTTGTTTTATTTCAGTTAATATTTATTTTAAGTAATGAAATTTCTTTTGCAATTGTTTTAATTTTAGTTTTAATTAGCTACAGTAACAAGGATGTAAATACTATAAAGACTATATTAATAATAAAGACTGTAAAGTGTCTTAATCTCTGTTTTGAAGTGGAAATGCCTTCACAACTGAATGAACATTTGATTATACTGCATGTTACAGTTTATAAAATCAGCACGTCCGTCTAGTAGCTTAAATAGCCCAACAACTAAAACCCAGTGCATTTCTGTGGCTACTACAGGATATTTTGACAAACAGATGCTGCAGCATCTACTTCCTCTCCAGCCTCATGAAACAGGAAGCAGTCACTGGTTTCATCCTGCACTCAAAGAAAAGCCGGCCTCTTCCTCAGTACAGCACAGATAAATCACAGGAGGAATTAAAGACGAGAGGCCATGAATCCTCAATGTGCCACTTAATGGCTCTCTTAAACATGACGGGCCGTGTTTAATGTTAGTCAGTGAGAGGAGCCCAAATGCCAGCACTGACACGAGTCGAACACACAGCCGCAACGCACAACAGAGAACACAAAACATCCCGCAGGATCAGAGCTGCTGAACGCTGCCTTCAGATTAAGATGAATGTTTGAGAAATGAGAAATAAAGGCCTGATCACAACAACTCTGACGCAACTATGCAATAAATGCAAATATAATATAAATGCAAATATAATAATGAAAGATAGAACAGTAAAAATATATAACAGAGCTAAAAGCAAACACACAGAAAAATGAAAAAACTAAATAAAACAAAAAAATGAAATAAGTAAAATAAAATAAATACAATAAAATAAAAATAAAATAATATAATATAATATAAAAATAAACTAAACTTAAATAAAAAATAAAAGAGAACAAAAATAAAATAAAATATAATTGAATAAAAAGTTATACAAATCATACAAAATAAACATATACAAAACAATTTAAAATAAATAGAACTAAAATAAATAGAAAAAAGATAAGTAAAATAAACAAAACTAAAATAAAATAAAAAATGAATATAAAAATGAAATAATATAATAAGAAAGTAAAATAAACACAATAATGTAATATAAAATATCACATAAATGTAAAAAAATAAAATAAATATAAAATAAAGTAAAAAATTATCTAACAAAATAAAATAAACACAATAATGTAATATAAAATATCACATAAATGTAAAAAAATAAAATAAATATAAAATAAAGTAAAAAATTATCTAACAAAATAAAATAAACACAATAATGTAATATAAAATATCAAATAAATGTAAAAAAAATAAAGATAAATATAAAATAAAGTAAAAAATAATCTAACAAAACTAAAATAAACACAATCATGTAATATAAAATACAAAATAAATTAAACAAATAAACTGTATGTAGTATGGGCCTCTGAAGTGTTGAGCAGAAGGTCAGTCCTGACGCTCTGAATGGAGTCATGATGCCGTAAGGGCCTGGGTCCTGTGATGTCTGTGCCAGGCGAAGCCCTCGCGCCCGTCGCTCCGCTCCAGCTGTGCCAACATCAGCCCCAGGGACGCCGGACAGAGCGCTCAAACGGCCTGTTGTTAATGAGGCTGTGAGAGGAACAGTCTGTGGCTGTTCTTCATTCTCTCTGTTTTAATTAGGCTCTGATTAAAGGCATGTCGCTCGCCCGCGATGTGTGACACTCTTTGTTAGCGCTTTTAAAAACACACACAGATGGAGAAAAGAGGTGCCTGTCCATCCGACGAGGCCATCAGAGATCATGTGGGTTTATCTGGACCAAACGCTGAATGATGAGGCGTATTGTGCTGACGAAATGAACACATCGTTACGCAACTCTTCCTGATGAACTACAGACAGAAAACAAGAAAGGCACACAAATCACACACAAAACACACCAACAAATAAAGGACTAAAACAACGTTTTACTATCTATCATCCATTCATCGTTCTATCTATCTATCTATCTATCTATCTATCTATCTTTCCATCCATCCATCCATCCAACCATTCAACCATCCATATTTCTATCCATCTGTCTATCTATCCATCCATCCATCTATCAGTCTGTCCATCCATCCAGTCGTCCACCTATCTTTTCATCCATCCATCCATCCATCCATCAGTCTATCCATCTATCCGTCCATCCACCTTTTGTTCAATCCATCCATCTATCCATCTATCAGTCTGTCCATCCATCCATCTGTCCACCTATCTTTTCATCCATCCATCCATCCATCAGTCTATCCATCCATCCACCTATTGTTCCATCCATTCACCTATATTTCCATCCATCCATCCATCCATCCGTCTGTCCATCCATCCACCTATCTTTCCATCCATCCGTCCATCTATCAGTCCATCCACCTATCTTTTCATCCATCCATTCATCCATCAGTCTATCCATCCATCCATCCACCCACCTATCTTTCCATCCATCCATCAAAGTGATTGTGATATATTCTCCTCTATAGTATATTTTTTTGATCAGTTTATACTCTCATTCAGTCATTTGGCTACATTTCACTCCAGCAGCAGGCGTGTGAGTGTATAGTGTGCGCTGCACTGAGTGCCGTTCCCGTCTGACGTTGTTGGATGGAGATCAGATGTGTGTAAACACGCAGATGTGTTTGCCTGTGTGTGAAGATACACTTGTGCGTGTGTGTATTTTCATGGTTGGTTTGACAGCGGCCGTCAGGGTCTCTCTATCGGTCCCATGAAACGCAGGACCACTGACTAATGGATGGATGTGTCCCAAAATTAATTAGCCTGACTAATGTAGTGTGTACTTAATGCCACTGCCGCCTTTGATTTATGACGGGCCAAATGCACAAACACTGTATGAAATGGAGCTTTATTGTGTAAGAATGAATTAACACAGACGGCTGCGAGGTCTCTATCCACCACAGATTCTGCCATGTGTGCATGTACACCAGCACATATGGACAAACACACAAGCGCGTGCGC
>NW_015540873.1:15319-16673 GCF_001515605.1 Sinocyclocheilus anshuiensis | reverse complement strand
ACACACACACACACACACACACACACACACACACTCAACAATACAGAGATACAAGATGCAAAGAACTGTCTTTTTCATGTTTACGTAAGAACCCACCCAGAACACACTAGTAACATGATAAAAATCTCTCAAAACATAGCAACCACATAGCAACACCCACAATAACCTAGCATCATGGCAAATGCTGTCATGGGTAAACAAGTAATCACACTAAAAAAAAGCATTTTTGTAATAATAATAATAATAATAACTTTAGGAGAATAAACACACACAGGAGAATGTTAACACACACACACACACACACACACACACACACGTCAGTCTAAATGGGCACACATTGCTGAATATTGTGACCCTAACCTTAAGTTAATTATAATGACTACAGACTAACCTAAACCCTATTAAAATGTGTATTATTAGCAAGCGCGTGCACACACACACACACACACACACACACACACACACACACACTTACGTCAGTCTAAATGGGCACACATTGCTGAATATTGTGACCCTAACCTTAAGTTAATTATAATGACTACAGACTAACCTAAACCCTATTAAAATGTGTATTATTATTAAATATGTATTGTCATTAACATAACAAACATAATATATAACAACATAACATAACACAAAACATAACGTAACGTAACATAAAATGTTTTTCTGTTGTGGAAGATCACAGACGTCCCTAACCCCAATCCTAAAACAACATAAAACATAACATGACACATAAAATAACAAAACTTAAAACATATCATAACATAAAACATAACAAAAAAATAACAGAACAAAACATCAGCTATACAGAACAATTCATAACAACATAAAACATAATGAAACATAACAACATAAAACAATGTAACATAACACAAAACATAAAACGTAACGTAACATAAAACATAACGAAATGTAACATAAAACATAACATAGCACAAAATATAACAATGTAACATAACAAAATGTAACGTAACACAAAACAATGTAACATAAAACATAACGTAACATAACAACAAAACAACATAATGTAACATAACATAAAACGTAATGAAATGTAACGTAAAACATAACATAGCACAAAACATTATGTAACAACATAACGTAACAAAACAACAAAATGTAACGTAATGTAACATAACAAAACAACATAACGTAACATAACATATAACGTAACATAACATAAAACATAACGTAATGTAACAAAACATAACAGCACAAAACATAAACATACCGTAACATAACAAAACATAACGTAACAAAACAAAACAAAGTAACATAAAACGTAACATAACTTAACATAACAAAGTAATGTAACAAAACATAACAGCACAAAACATAATGTAACATAACA
>NW_015540873.1:12675-15163 GCF_001515605.1 Sinocyclocheilus anshuiensis | reverse complement strand
TAAAACATAACATAGCACAAAACATTATGTAACAACATAACGTAACAAAACAACAAAATGTAACGTAATGTAACATAACAAAACAACATAACGTAACATAACATATAACGTAACATAACATAAAACATAACGTAATGTAACAAAACATAACAGCACAAAACATAAACATACCGTAACATAACAAAACATAACGTAACAAAACAAAACAAAGTAACATAAAACGTAACATAACTTAACATAAAGTAATGTAACATAAAACATAACAGCACAAAACATAATGTAACATAACATAACGTAACAAAAAACAACGTAGCATAACAAAATGTAACGTAACTTAACATAACAAAACAACATAACGTAACATAACATATAACGTAACATAACATAAAACATAACGTAATGTAATATAACACAAAACATAACATGACAACATAATAAATATAACAGAATACTGCACTCACACACACACACACAGAGTTTTATCATTTTTTTCTCTATTTCCGTGTACAAACAAACTGATCTGACACTGGCGTGAGGCCATCAATTAGAAAGCTTTTCAAATGTTGAAAAATGAAAGTTTTATGAGCCTTTGACTGCTCATTAATGAGCAGTTTACATCAGTCATGTACAGCGAGGCCCCACCTTTAATTTCATGCTGCTCGGCCCTCAGAAAGACAGAGGACAAAAGAACGAGAGATTGATGTCTACATGTGCCGCCCCGCGCAGGAGCCCAGCGCCGCAGATAGGGGGCGTCGGAGCGAGTGCGTCCTCCCATCAACCAGCCAATACACTCCAATTAAAAGCAGCACAAGTTATGTCACGAGCTCCGTAGATCAAGTCAGTAATTAACCCGCCCGTCGGCCCCTATCAATCCTGAGATTGGAACGGCCGCCATTTTCCCACAAATTAAATTTACATTCTATTAAGTTTAATTAGGAGGGATTTTAAATATACTGGAGTCCAGGCACACGGCCGCGCCACTGTCACCACACAAACTGACTCACTACCGGCAGAGCCCTGAGGTCCCATCACATCCCAGCATGCACTTCTGTGCAACAGCGGGGTCGAACGGAGCCCACGGCACACAGGTGGTCACATGTGACACGGATTTCAGCATATTCTCATACTTTCATTTTCTCTGACATTAAAATATGAATCCTGAGACTCTTTAACCTTAGTTTCAACCTCATCAAAAGAAAATACACTGCAAAAAACAAACAAAACACTCGTTTTCTTTATACCTTGAGTATAGGTTAAGTATAAATCGATATTTAATATACATTTGAGTAAGTACTGTATAGTATCTTTAAAATGTTTTAAACTATAACATGTAGAAATAAATATATAGTTAAACTATAAATAAATATATACTTAAAATATGATATATAGTATAGTGTATATAGTATGTTCAAGGATATATTTATACCAGTTTATTTTTAAAGATAGTGTAACTATATATTGATTTATACATTCTAAAATAAAAAACATACTTAAATATACTATACATAAAAATATTTTAAGTATAAAATAGTTTGATGAAAAAAGTATAAATATATAACTATATACCTAAAATATCAAGAGTATAAACAAATATAAATATGTATTTAATATATAAGTATGTACAGTATTGTTAAGTATAAAATGTATACATTTATAGTTAAACTACCTTTAAGTATAAACTAGTATAAATATATGCATTTTTATAAGATATTTTAGGAATATATTTATACTTTTATAATTATTATATTTTTATACTTAAAGGTGCTATATATACACTAAGATGTTTAAAGTATAAAATATAAAATATCTTAAAAAGTATACTATCTTTAAGTATAAATATATAAATACATGTAGTGTCTTTAAGTATAAAATATCTTTAAACAAGTGAAAGAATCAGTCAGAAAAAATACATTCGTATTAAAGTCTGAATATCTTATTCAGTGTTGCTACTACATACTACGTATTTAGATATTTGCATTATTAAATATGGTGCACAAGCAGAAGCACAATCATTGTAGAGTTTCATCAGATGCACATTTAAATAAACTGGTGTGAATTAGTGTGCACTAGTGTAAATCAATCTCTAGTTAAACTGCAGGGAAAAAATCAATACAGCGGCACAATCTGAGCTCGGACCCAACACTAATTGTTTGGCTAACGTTAATTGTCATTAAAGTGTTGAACTAGTTCCTCACTGCCAGACCAACACACACACACACACACACACACTCTCAAGGCTATCTTGTTTATGTGCTTTACACCATCATTGCTGCACACTTTACTGCACACACACACACACCCCTCTAAATCAGACGTCTATAAGAGCGACGGGTCTATTTTAACGAGCTCTGGCTGGTGATGACATCAGAGCGCAAGCATTCAGAAACAGGTGAAACACAACTCACATAAACCAGCTTTACTAGTCCAGAGTCTGTGTGTGTGTGTGTGTGTGTGTGTGTGTGTGTGTGTGTGTGTGTGTGAGTGTGAG
>NW_015540873.1:9038-11275 GCF_001515605.1 Sinocyclocheilus anshuiensis | reverse complement strand
CGTTCTTTTGAACTAATATACATATATATATATATATATATATATATAATGTACAGTGGGTATAGAAAATAATCAGCCCCCTTTAAAATAATCACATTTTGTTGCTTTGCAGCCTGAATGAAGACGGACACAGTTTATGTTTTATCCAGCTGTATTTACTCAGTGCTACCTGGATAAAACAGAAACTGTGTCTGTCTTCATTTCAGGCTTCAAAGCAACAAAATCTGATTATTTTAAAGGAAACTGATTCTTTTCTACACCCACTGTATTAGCTTTATTACTTAGTATTTCAAAAGTTTGAGTTTTACAAGATAATGCATTGCCTAAAACACAATAACACACTCCATCTCATTTAAGAGCGGAAAAATACTTAATACCACAAGTTCCCGGTTAGCCTTCAAATTCAGCTTGTCATCTTAATTTATACAGTGTTACAAATCAACATGCGCCTTCTATAATATTTGACACATCGACTTATATCTGCATCCAATAAAAAGTTGAGGCTTGTTTATGACAACTAATACAAACCATGAACCTGATGGATGAACGGATGCACAGGCAAAAAACAAACTGGTGCACAAGGGATTGTGGGTAATATTAGCTGAACCCTGTGCACAGATACACACAATAATCAAACGATTTGAAATGCATTATGATTTGTGGCTTTTCATTTTACAGCTCAAGCAGCAATTCAACAACGCCTCCTCCCTGCCACACACAGGACCTGATTGAGAACAATGAGCTGGTTTACGGCCCTCACATATATCACTCATTAGGGCCCTCAGGGGCCCAGCTGTGTTTTCCGAGCGGCCCTCCAGCAGCATTGTTATGTGAGGAGGCTCTTCTCACACTCATTGTGTGCTAATGACGCCTTTAAACACAAGTGAGGGCCCTTCAGAGACACATGACGCAATAAAAGCTTCACGTTTAGACCACCTCACTGTGCTGTGACTTTCATCAGTCGGATCAAATGATGAGTAAAGATGATGTGCGTTTCATATTTCATCTGGTTCATTCATCACTCTGGAAATGGAAGGTCAAGTCGAGCACAATGCATTGTGGGATACAGCGTCTAGCGCTACATTTGTGCATTTGATCTGATTATTCGGTGCATTCTATAATATTATAGTTTCAGATTGGATTTTTACATTTTCTGTTTTCACTTACATTTTTGTTAAAGTTTCAGTAATTGTAGTTTGTTTTTGTCCTTTATTTTTATTTTTTTTTTTTTGTGGCATTTTTAGTTTTCACGCTAATTTTAAAGTTTAGGTGTAAAGTGTTTTATCTTCTTTTTTTGTTTTTGTTTTTATTATTATTTAATATAAATGGGAAATGTTGCCTTGGCAACTAGTTGAAATAAAACGTTTTTTTTATATTTTATTTCAGGTAATGTTTATTTTGCTTAAATAAATAAAAAATAAATACTTTTAATGAAATTTAAAACAATAATTAAATAACTACATTTACAAAATATGTTTTATTAAATATATAAAATTATTACTATTATATAATTCTATTATATAATTATTAATTACTACCTATTGTAGTGCAAAATCATTGTGGGAAATGTTTTAACTTACTGTAAGGTATTGTATTAGGTCACACAAGTACTGTATGCAGTGAACTTCAGCAATAGTATGTGAACATGGCCAGAGTGTGAGTGTTTGTGTGAGACACTGAGAGCGTCTGACTGACCTCGATGACCTGCTTGGAGTCCAACCTGAAGTTGAAGTCGCCGAAGATGAAGTACGGCAGCCGCTCGAAGCGCTGATCCGTGATCCTGCGGAGAGATTGAGACGCACTCGGTCACTGGTGATCATCAGTGCAGGAGCCCCACCTAGTGGACGAGTGAGTGACGGATGATTGACAGCTGACCTGCTGATGTCACTCGTCCACTGGTGAGGGTTTGTGGGTGTTTTATCTGCTGATTGGTCGATCCAGTTACTCTCTGCACTCACAGCAAGATTCATGAAGTGCAGAACTCAAGATTCACGCACATGCAGGTCTCAGCAACCTCTTAAAAACGCACCTTAAACGAGGGATAATTAACTCCCCATAACAAATAATTTACTTGAGCGAGTGATGAAGAATTAGGCTGAGCTGGACGAGCGTGTGTGTGTGTGTGTGTGAGTGTGTGTGTGAGAGAGAGAGTGAGTGAGTGACTGAGTGAGTGATTGTGAGTGTGTGTGTGTGAGTGTGAGAGAGTGTGTGTGTGTGTGTGTGAGAGAGAGAGAGAG
>NW_015540873.1:6500-8526 GCF_001515605.1 Sinocyclocheilus anshuiensis | reverse complement strand
GTGTGTGTGTTTGTGTGTGAGTGTGTGTGTGTGTGTGTGAGTGTGGATTAATGGAAGGAGGATGCTGGGCCGGCTAATCGTTAGGATAAATCTCAGCTCACTCCCAACACCTAATAACAATGTATTTATGGCCCCGTAAAAGAGAAGCCTCTCCGCGCTCATAAAACACACTTTATCATCTCTGACGCTTCCCTGGAACTCAAACTCACTCGACATGAGCTCAAACCAGCTACAGACTGACGGGAGACACATACACTGATGATGATCAATAGATCTGATGCCTTCGGTTCCTGCAAACCTACAGCATCTCTGTGCGGCTCACAGCCAAAAAAATTTTTGTTTTTGTTTATATATATATATCTATAATATTTATCATTACTTCATATAAATATAAATATTAATTTATTAATTAAATTCCTTTCTAATCAATTATTGTGTGTTTATACACACTACATACATTCAGACATATACACACACACACACACACACACACACATATATATATATATATGAGTGGCAGTCAAAAATGACAGATTTTTAAAAATTATTATTATTTCAATTAAATTAATGCACTATATTTTAGTTAGAGAATTGTATTTTTAGGGGATATTATTTTACTAAATGAAATTTATGGAATAGTTATGATCTGTTTATTAACTTTTAACCACTTTTTGAGCGCTGATTTAAGTTTGGTCTCTTTAAAGAAAACACTTTAGATATTTGCAGGTTGTTGCTGAAGTGGAAAAAATTTAAAAAGTGAAAAAAAAAAATATTATGAAAAATGTTTCCAAAAATTAAAATATATATATATTTTTTAAATGAAATATATATTTTCCGAAACATGTTTTACTCTAAAAATCAAAGCCATAAATCTAAAACAAGTTGTGTTCCGAATTTGAGGTTGATATCAAAAAAGTCAGATTTTGTTTGGCTGCAGTACCAAACGCTTCCACTAGATGAAATTCGCTTCCCATTCGCTTCCAATGCAATCATTTTTGAACATGAGCAACACAAGTGTGGCTATTTTTTTCAGAACCTTTCAAATCATGTCCATTATTATAAGATAAATTATGATAAAAAAACACAACTAAATGCAAAAATGACCGAAGAGCACCAAAGGGTTAAAAAAACAACAACAGCTCAGACAGAGAGAGAGAGAGAAGGAGAGACACAGCACTGTGCATAAAGTGAGTGTGAAATGAGAGCAGTTTGAGCGTCTCTCTCTCTCTCTCTCTGTGTGTGCGGGTGGGCGAGCGAGGGCAGCTTTATCTCAGTAACAGGCGTGTCTAATGCACTAGCCGCCGGGTTTTGTCCTCAGCCCCGAGTCATGAGCAGCGGGTCAGAAGGTAACGCTCTGTTTACACGCTCGTTTACTAAAGCTCTCACGCTGGGCCCTGACTTTTAGCCTGGCCCCCGGGGGCCCCAGAGTCATGCATTAAACACAGGGACGTCAGGTGGGGGGTCGAGAGACATTCAGACACACAGATACTCTAAAACACTTTAATGAATGCCATGCTTTTACAGGTGGCATCATGTCCAAAATAACTAAGATTAGATGTGACACTGCAGGACCCTTTTCACACCAGACAGGAAGAAATCACCTGGCAACCATCCAGAACACCCTAGCAACTTCATCTATATTATATATCCACTATAATATCATTATTTATTTCTATGTAATATTTATTCAACATAATAATTATATTATTTACATTATTCATATAAAATGTATTATTATTATTATTATTATTCTTTAATTACATTTTTAATTCTGTAAAACACAAAATTTAACACAAAGAAAATATATTTTGTGTCTGTAATGAAATGTATATTTTTCAAATATCATTATTTATTTGTATTTATTATTTATTATAATACTTATATAAATGTAAATAAATATGTACATTTACTTTTGTTTATTTCCATTTCAACATTTTTTTAATTTTGTAAAAAAATTATATACAAATAAGATATATTTTATGTCTGTAGTGATATGTATATTAAAATATTAATATATATATATATA
>NW_015540873.1:5856-6424 GCF_001515605.1 Sinocyclocheilus anshuiensis | reverse complement strand
GCTAAAAGTATTTTGTCTGTAGTGAAATGTATATTTTAAAAATATTTTTATTTTTAAAATATTTATATTTCAATTTATATATTAATTCATTATTATTTTTATTTCATTTACTGTATTACATTTTTTATGTTGTAAATCACACACAAATAAAAAAAAAAAGTGGTAAGCATAAAGGTAAATGTGAAAACTTCACAGTGTTATAGTTTGTCCAAAAGCTCTAGTAATGCACATGTAAACTGTGGTCCTTTCTGTCCAGACCGCTGTGTTTGTGTGTTGTTGGAGACACCAGTGAGGCTCACAAAGCGCCGCGCCGCACTAATGCAGCTTTTGTCCCGCACCGGAGGAGAATCCCGGGAGAATGTTAGCATTCCGGGGAATGTGCTCACTGACGGCCGGCTCAATGGACCACCGGAGGCCTCGGGAATGACCTCTGACCTTCAGAGTTGACCACCCTCTGACTGCTGGCCGTTCACAACATTCCCTCGGAGCTGTCAGGTGTGTGTGAGTGTGAGTGTGTGTGTGTGTGTGTGTGTGTGTGTGTGTGTGTGTGTGTGTGTGTGCGCGTTTT
>NW_015540873.1:4893-5286 GCF_001515605.1 Sinocyclocheilus anshuiensis | reverse complement strand
AGCCACAAAAACAGCACAAATCACTCCCACACACATCCCAACACCCCGCACCTCTACACACACATTCAACTACACTCATTACGCTATTTAAATCAGTGATGTGAAGGTCACATGCTGATAAAATATATATTTTTAAAGTTAATTCTTATTACCTATATATATATATAACTTATATAACTATGTAATGACTAAATATATATAAATGTAGTACATAAACTTAAGTCTGTGTAAATAATAAATAAAATATAAAAAATAAAATAAATAAATAAAAACTAATCCTACAACTTTAATTGTATAAAAACGATGCCATATATCAGGGCTGCCCTCGACTAAGGATTTTTCTGGTCGACTAGTAGTCGTTCATTTTAAGCATTAGTCGACTAATCGCACGTT
>NW_015540873.1:2015-3149 GCF_001515605.1 Sinocyclocheilus anshuiensis | reverse complement strand
TGGAGTTTCGCGCTCAAGTTCACAGAGACTGAGATGGCAGAAAGCGCATCCTGTTTGCTTTCATTATTTTACAAAAGCGCAATGTTCTGTTGTTTTTGTGAGTGCACACAAATAAACGTAGAGTCTTTACAGATTTGAAAGCTGTATTACTCTTATCTGTATGACCAAAAATTAAGGAGTATTTTAAGAGCAAGTGAGCACACCGGCGCCTCCATCTGTCCTGCAGTGAGCTACTGTTCAGCTTCCACAGAGACACTTGAACACAGCGCACATTTCTCTAGGTTATCATCAGATTGAGCGGCCATGTAAAGTTGCTAATACTTACATATTTAAGATAAGCCATATTTGAGGTCAATGAATGATAGGCGAGCATTTGGATGTCCTGCCTGATGTACTGTATTACCATAGCCGTTAACGATCTGTCCGTCACAAACTGCGTGACTTCGCTTGTGGATTTTTTTATTTATTTATATATTTTTTTCTGCGACTAATACAATTTTGGTCGACCAAGCCTCTTCTGGTCGACTAACAATTAGGATTGCTCTCTTTGATTAGTCTGACATCTTTTAAATCAACCTATTAGGGGGCAGCCCTACCATATATATATATATATATATATATATATAGAGAGAGAGAGAGAGAGAGAGAGGGGAAATTTAGTAAAGTAGACTTTAAAAAAATCATATTATTAATTATATTTTTTGTCAAATTCAGTAAATAAAATAAACATAGTAAAGTCTAACAAATTAATAAATTAAACATGGTAAAGTGTAAAAAATAAAATAAAATAAAAAATTCTGAGTACATCATTAAATGATATTGGAATTACATGTCTGTCAGCCGCTGGTTTCTAGATATCAGTATCGGCATCAGCCATTTAAACTCGTATCGGTCGAGCAACACAATGTTTTCCCTAATGATGTGCGTTCACAGAGAAATATGTTCACTGGGACGGAGAAAAACACAAGCTGGAACTTCTTGTTCTGTGTTTCTTCGTTAAAAACATTCCACTTATTGACACGTTTAGTTTTACCGCTCTCTCTGTCTCGCTCTCTGTGTGTGTGTGAGTGTCTCTCTCTCTCTCTGTGTGTGTGTGTGTCTCTCTCTCTCTCTGTGTGTGTGTGCGTGTCTCTC
>NW_015540873.1:0-1014 GCF_001515605.1 Sinocyclocheilus anshuiensis | reverse complement strand
TGTGTGTGTGAGTGTCTCTCTCTCTCTCTCTGTGTGTGTGAGTGTCTCTCTCGCTCTCTCTCTCTCTCTCTGTGTGTGTGAGTGTCTCTCTCGCTCTCTCTCTCTCTCTCTGTGTGTGTGAGTGTCTCTCTCGCTCTCTCTCTCTCTCTCTGTGTGTGTGAGTGTGTGTGTGAGTGTCTCTCTCTCTCTCTGTGTGTGTGAGTGTCTCTCTCTCTCTTCTCTTTCTCCTCACACACACACAGCAGCTCTCTCTCTCTCTCTTTCAGCCTGTTGTTCTGGGAAAAGCCAAAAGGGAAACATTTAGCTGTGAGGCTCTTTGAGTCTCCTGACAGATGACTGATGAGCATCCATAAAGTCACAAAGAATAGTTGTGTGGCGGCCAGAGCGGCCCCTGGGAAACTAATTACCCTGAATTGTTAACGGCAACATTATTTTTCTGCCCATCACAGCTTCTCAATGGGCCAAAAATGAGCATGAAACAAGCCTTTTGACTGAACAGAAAATTTAAATGTCTCCAATGTTGATCAAATTAACTTCAGCCGCCTGACAATGGACTATATTTGTGTGAAAATAAAAGCGGGGCACAATGGGGCTCTTTTAGGCCAGATTTCACAGTTGTGATGTAAAACCGCTCCGGCCTGAACCTGAGCACATCTTCTGAAAGGAAGAACATATCTGCGCACACAAAAGACTGAGGAACTGATCGTGTCGCGCTCGGATCCGTCAAAGCGCTCGTCTGTTAACAGCACAGATATACTGAGTTCCATACATACGCCTCCATACATAAACATTAATAACAAATGCATCGTTTTTAGTAAGCGAGCGAAACTTGCCAGATGCTTTCAGACCCTCACAACACACATCATTCATTTTTTTCAGATTTTTCACGATTATCTTTTAAGAGATTAAAGAGGTTTCATGTTCGGGTCATTTTTGACCCGGGTATATATAGAGTCCCATTAGGTGTCGAAATAGGGCTGGACGATATGGCCAAAATTGATATCACGATATATT
>NW_015540872.1:764153-766872 GCF_001515605.1 Sinocyclocheilus anshuiensis | reverse complement strand
CTAATAAAGTCTGTGTGCTTCATTTATAGAGCTATAATATATGTCGCACCAAGGAGAGGGGGTGGTCATGGTGAAACATCCAAACATTTAGTATCTCTGAAAAGCCCTGAATGTGCTCTGTACAGGACATCCAGACTTAAAACTGTGGCATTTATAGTCTCAGAGAAATACACCAAAATATAATGTACTCATCTGAGGATGCAGGGTCTCAGGAGGTTAATGCTCACCCTATTTTGGGTAAAAATAGGAAAGATAATACTTTTCTTAAAAGAAACAGGATTCCCTGAATTATCGTCATTGATATCATAATCGTAATAAATAACAGAAATATCATGATATATTTTTAAGCCCATATCGCCCATCCCTACTGATCATACTGTACTGTATGACGTTAGAAGACTCATTGGCAGTGACAGACAACCCAGAAATCAAACAGCCCACCAGGAAATTCAAGTGCTCATTAACCGTGCATCACAGGGCTAAGGGAATTACATTGAATTGCTTAAATGTTTCATCAACCTCATCCTGTATGTGATTTACAAGAGCTTCACCATATGGTGATATAGTGACTGATGTTAACAGTTACACAACCAATAAGCAGAGAGGTGAAGAGCATCAGTCACTAAGGATGATGTCAAACCACATCATGCTGTACAATAATATACGTTTCCTCAGAAAAAAAAATGTTGCCATGGAATACACATTTACACATCCAGCCCCCTTCAATTTCTAAAACTAATGCATCATCAACAGAAAGAGAAGAGAATATATATATATATATATACATTGGTGTGAAAAAGTGTTGGTCCCCTTCCTGATTTCTTATTTTTTTGCATGTTTGTCACATGTGTGTGTGTGTGTGTGTGTGTGTGTGTGTAATATACATGTTCTCTATGCAGATATGCAGTCTTTTTCATTAGTTTTACTGCTACTGTACATCTACAAAGCTAAGCTCCAAAACATGACTGATTCACCACCATTTTGATAAGAATCAACTCATTAATTGAATGACATATCATTTTCTTTAAAAGTTTTAAATTACATTCAAAAGCCTAATGGCCTTGACCATTGTGACTCAATAAAAATGAACTTCAAAAATGTACAAGGTCAGATAAACATTACAGATGTAGCAGTATTCTTTAATTCAAATATAGCCTTATCTTCACTTTAAGACCACCTACATATATAAGGATCTTATCTATGCACAATCAGCTTGTAACACTCCAAAGAGAAAGGAAAACTTGAAATCGCATCATATGACCCCTGAAAGAATCATGAATCTTTTCCTGAAAGAAAGTCATACCAATTTGGAACAACATCAGGGGGAGTAAATGATGACAGAAGGATTTTTTTCTATCTCTTTTATTCTTCTTGTGTGTGTTTGTATGTCTGTGTTCACACCAGCAGCATGGCTAGAAGGCACTGGCAACTTCTGGAATGTGGAAACACACCAGGTGATCACCCTGTTGTTATGTTACCTGGAGTGTTGTGCATCCACACTGTTCTGCATGCAGCCTGACTTCCCCAGAACCTGATATTTCACACACTGCACGACACCACAGTACACACCACTTTATAACTTTGTTAAATTACTTAAAATACCCTTTAAGATACTTCTTCTCAGCAGACGCTTCCAAAACTTTTTAGAATAATTCTTTTGCACGAACAGTCTATGAAAAGTTAGGTAAGGTGACTTACCATTGAGCACAATGCTGACAGAGCAAATTTGAGAGCTCATTATCGGTCATACCTAATTGAATCTGCTACACATGTTCTCAGGGGCGCCGCTAGCAATTTTGGGCCCTATAAAAGAATATGAGGTTGGGCACACTACCGCACCAAACATACACTATATTGCCCAAAGTATTGGGAAAACTCAATAAAACTAAAAAAAATAAACTCATCGCCAAACACCAATGACTTGTACATATACGTACAATAATTTTAGACGCTTCCAAAACTGGAAATACAATTTTTATATACATGAATTATGTTTCCATCTTTGATGCCACAGTTTTGGAAGTGCCTTTTTCTGTTCTAAAGAAGGGGATGTCCCAATACATTTGTCCATATGTATGTACAAGTCATTGTTGTTTGGTGATGAGTTTTTGGCTCAAGGTCTGCATTTAATGTCACACCAGAGGTGTTCAGCTGGGATTAGGACTTGGCTTTGTGCAGACCAGTCAAGTTCTTCCACACTGACTGAATCAATCTTTTTTTGTTGTTGTTTTTTTCCTTGCCTTATACACAGAGGCATTGTTGTGTTAGAATAGAAAATGGTCCTGTTCAAACTAATGGTATAAAATTAGAAGCACACAGTTCCCTAGAACAGCATTATATGCTTTTTTTTTTTTTTTTTTTACTAAAAATTTGAAATTACTAAAGTAGTCAAACCTGTTCATTAGAAGGGGGTGTACTTTTGGCAATATAGTGTGCAAGTCAGCCTAGCTATTCAAAATCTTTGTCTGCAATTTAATAATATTGACCTATTACTTTTGCTATTGCTTTTGATCATTAGGTATCCGTTACATAATTCGTTTTATGGACATAGACTTTCTGTACCACACTATGCTGCTGATATGGAATGAGTTTGACTACTTAATCAGTTATATTAATAGAATATAAAATATAAAAATGCTTCACTGGGGCAAACAAAAAAATCCTAAAATAATAAATAGGATACCCCATAGCAGCATTTCCAGCAGTATCCAACATTTCT
>NW_015540872.1:724127-763786 GCF_001515605.1 Sinocyclocheilus anshuiensis | reverse complement strand
GGTAATGCTTGCCTGTTGTGTGGAATAAAATGATGTTCTGCGTTTTTAACAACATACACGAACTGCAGAGAAATCTGGAGACAACTAAAAACTCCGATGAAGATATTAATGCCGTGCTTAATGATTCCGGACCCGGACAATCAGATAAAGGTGATCCACAGGATGCAGCCGGTTTAGCCGCACACTACTTTTATGTCGACCATTTACATCCAAATGTTATTTAATTTTCACAGAACACAACCTTTAAATAGATTTTAGAATATAAACTGTTTATCGTCTATTCAGTAAGACTAAATAGAAAGTGTGCGCCTGTCATTATGCGTTAACTTGAATCAAGCTCACAAATGTCTGTTTTAAAAACAGTGGATGAGTAATTCACTCCTTGATTTGCTTAATAAAAGCCTCCTTTGAGATCGTTTTGACAGACATGTTTAGTGTGTATTATTTTCAACGTGTTTATTGCTAAGTTTAGTGTGGCAAACGGAGGCAAAATAATTAAATAATAATTTGCATGCAGTGCATCTGGTTGCCATGACAACCTGCGCTTCCTGCTGCTGCTCTATGTAATCAGAGTATGAATTTGTAGAATTTACACGTACAAGCAATTTTAAACCACAAGAAGAAGAAACGAAAGAGAGCTCAATTCTCACACACAATCAAAGCGCGCCCAAGCATAGAGACGTGTTTCAGACAGCGCGGAAATACCGAGTTGCGTATACATAGGCCTACACATAAAATTAACCTATGTCAAAAACCCTTCACGGCATTGTCATTCTCTGTGCTTTAAATAGTTTTTTTTCCTTGCTTATCCGAAAAAATTGTCCGATCTGTGACTCAAAAAAAAGCACAATATAATGCGTTGAACCACTATATAATGCTATAATAGCCTAATATATATATATGTTCTAACACTCTAGATCAGTGGTTCTCAAACTGGGGTACGTGTACCCCTGGGGGTACGTGAGATGACGGAGGGAGGAACGCAAACAAAATTCTGAGTTTTGGCATTCATTTAATTCTACCCCAACTTAAAGTAACATTAAAGCCGAACATGTATTTCTGACAAGCAAAAGGCCACTTCTAACGTAAAAACAGGAAAATGGGAGTGCCGTAAACGGTCAAATACATGATATCCAATCAGCTTACCTCATCTTTTGCGGTCAAAACTGACTGCATCCACACAAGCAGCATGCGTATTATAGGATGATATTTTGCAATGAAATAATAGTTCCAACAAAATCCGTATCATATGGTGTGCGTCTCCAAGCAACATACAGCGATGTTTCACTAGTGAACGAATCTGCAGCTTTGAACGATTTGGAGAGTCAGTGATTAATGACCCATTCATTACTACAGCATTTTGCTTCGTTACTTAATGAATGATGCGACGCCTGGCTCATTAAGACAGCGACTTGCCGCCACCTATTGGCGGTTTTATTTTTAAATCTACAAGTATCACTTCGATTTGCCATCATTTATTGCTTTATTTATTATATTAATAATACACTTAATGGAATGTTAAGAATATAACATAAAACATGACATACAATTAATAACGATAGAAAATATTTGCCTCTATAAAAGGTAAAAAATGCACCTGTAAATCAATTTAAGTGGGCAAATATTGTCCTTTAATAGAAAAGGTGTAACTGCGGTCTAAGTGGAAGAGAGGGGGTACGCAGAAGAATGTTAAATGCCCCAGGGGGTACACCGCTGTAAAAAGTTTGAGAACCACTGCTCTAGATGACCACCAAAGTCCACTTCTTAAATATGGGCACATTATAAGTCTGTTTTCTTGAAAATGGTTGAAAAAAATGGCTAAATGCATTCAGATGAATTGTGAAACAGCTACTGGCAAGTTAGAGGTGACAGATTAAAGAGACTGAGCTCTTAAATTCTAATGTCAATAACCTCCCATATGAATAGGACGATTGATGAGAAGGATACTTTAAAGTAGTGCTGGGCGGTATGACCAAAAATGCATGAATATTATATGGAAAAAAGCCGCTAAAAGGGTCTGAAAGTTGCTAAATCCTAGTGCTAAAGTTGCGCTTGTGTGTGTGAGACGCGGGAGCGGGGCGGTGGATATTTGTGGAGGTCAGTGTGGATATTGTGGATGAGTTCTTCTGTGTCATCACATTCTATTAGTTCTACAGCTTCAGTTTCGAAACTTACACGCTTAGTAACACATACAGCTGTTCCCTCACCACAGTGCAACAGTGAAAAGGGACCCCTTTCAAACAGTGTTGCGTTCCGAACGTTGTTTAAGCGACATACACCAGTATTGCGGTATTTTAAAAATTCATATCATATCGGTATACTGCCCAGCACTACTTTAAAGTAAACACCCACAAGACTTGTGTGAGCAATTTTGCGAAACTAAATGTATGGCTCTCTCTCTCCTTTGACAAGAATAGAAGATGCAATAATCTTTTCAGTGTCTCCCATTTGCTGACTATTTACCTGGCTTTTTCTCCTGCAGCAAAATGACTCAGCAGCTAGCAAGCTGGAATTGCTAGAAAAATTACAACTTTTTTTTTCATCCAATAAAAGCTTTTAAAATGTGCCTCGTTTTACTCAAGGTTTATCTGGAGGAATGTCTAATGGAGTCTAAAGGAAATTAAATATTCAAATTAGAAGGAGTGCTAGAGAAAATATGAGAAAGCACTTTCACTTTGTTCTGAATAACTCAGAGATGGCTATTTTGGTAAATTGACAGGGTCATGTTACATCTCAACTGCTCAACAATCTTTTAAGTCGGACCATACTGCATTCATAGCTACAGCTAGTGAAATGTAGTCATGAGGTATGAAAAATCAACTAATTAATACACAAAAAAGCAATAAGACACATGAAGTGATTTTATCATCATGTTTTGGAGGTTGTTAACCAAAACCCAAAGCCAAAACATGGCAAAATGACTGTAAAGCACAACTTCAACTGGCTTATTGTCCATTTCTCATTAACAACAAAAAAAAAATAAAAAATAAAACAATTCTACTGCCAAGTATAGAGTTCATTAGAATAACATTATGCGTTTTACAGTAACCAAGAAACATTGTAACTTGTAGCATTACTATAGAATTTAACTGATGTGAGGTCACATTGACTCTGTTCCTAGAGTGAGCCGTCTTGCTGCCTAAGTTATTTTCTTAAGGTGCCAACTCTGTGATAGTCTAATGGGCACAAAATGCACAAAAATACAAATATATTATGTTAAAAAAAAGGCATAATCCTGCTTACTGTACTTTTTTAAACAGCCTTTATGTTATGAATGTGACTTAAAATGCTGTCTATATAGGCAGCTCACCAGATGATTTCAGATCCATTGTCTATTGACTACTGCACTGATTCTGGCTCTCTTTTAAATAATTAATTTTCTAACGCTAATGCTTATAATGTCAACCGAATGCCTTTTTATTTAAAAAAGCTCCTGGGCTTAAATAATTTACACCCACACGACTGACTACCCTTCATCACAAAATTAATTAGGGCACTCAGATTTCATGGGCAAAAAGGGTCTGAGGTGAACTGAAAGAATAAAAAATAAATAAACAATTAACTCTACTCAGCATGTCTTCAGCCTGTTTTGGCTTAATTACCATCTATCTATTTTTTGCCCCATCTTAGAGTTAATGTGTGGATGAGCAACTGGCCGTAATTAAATCAAAACCAGAGTATTTATAATTAAATGGCATTTCAGAAGCATGCAGACTATTAGAACTGATTTTAAAGAGGAAGAGAGAAGTAGACTGTACAGGAGAAACGTGCCTTGTGTTTTATGTGTTATGGACGTTGGGGAGATCTTCTATCTCTCCCTCTCTGCCGTTTTAACCAATTCTGTTTTAACATATTCCAGCCTGCGATTGCATGTCCCTGGTGAACTCCACATCTCTGACTCTGAGACAGTAATTAGAGCAGTACAGCAGTTTCTGTTCTGTGCCCCTCATCTGTCCTTTAAGAAGAAAGGGCTTATGCTCACAGCATATGTTGCTTTAATGTGTTTTCCTCAAGATACACTTTAATTATTTCATTAAAATTGATTGTATAGATAAGGTATAATTAGATTTAACAGAATACATGTTGTCTCTTGCTAATTTACACAATTTGATAAGTAGATTTATAAGCTACTGTATCAAGTAAATATGGAAATATTAAAGTACTGTTTAGAAGTTTGTGGTTAAGCCTTTTATTTCTCACCAAGGCTGCATTTTTTTTAAAATCCAAAATACAGTATTGAATATAGTTCACCGCTCAGGATTCACTTTCACGTGGTGTGACGCTCTGTGTATTATCCCGCTCTATGAGTGTGTGTGCTCCGCTCCGCTTAGTCCGCTCCGCTTAGTCGCTCACAGCCCATGTTAGTGCTCCACTCATATACCGTTCATGCTCATCGGAACAGCAAAGTCAAAAATCGAGCTGACAGGAAACATCTATGTAGTACTGTATTGTTTCTGTTTGCAATAGCCCTACTGTGCTTTAACAAGGAAATAAATATCGGTTCTGCATATCGGTTATCGGGCACATAAACATGCAAATAACTGGTATCGGTTATAAAATATCAATATCGGTCGATCACTAGTAAAAACAGTAATATTATGAAATATTATTACAATTTAAAATAACTATTCTTTGCATTTAATACCTATATTTTAAGATGTGATGGAAAAGCACATGACCCTTCGGAAATCATTCTGTTTTGATTTGGTGCTCAAGAAACATTTCTTATTATCAATGCTAAGAACAGTTGTGCTGCTTGATTTTTTCTTTTTTTTTTTTTTTTTTTTTTTTGGAAACTGTGATTCATTTTTTTTAGGAATCCTTTATGAACAGAATGGAGAAATAGAAGAACATTTATTTAAAATATAATTTGTATTAACAAAAATCTTTGCTGTCACTTTTTATCAATTGATTGTAATATAAATATATTCATTTCTTTTGGACTTGGAAAAACTTTTGGACAGTACATCAGTTATATCATTTTGAGATATATAGGTTTTAAAAAGCTACAGAACCTGCTCGAACCTAGTGCAAAATATGTTCTTTCTAGTTTTTATATAATCTGTCAAAAAATGCAATTATAAAAAGTACCTAAAATCATAAAGGCATAAAGTTTGAATTTGAATGGCAAGCTAATAATAAAAACCCAACCATGACTATGGTTACCATCATAAGATCATTAGCAAAGGCTTGAACCGGCTCCATGAGAAAAAGAACTAGAGCATCTTCAAGGTGCAATAGAGGAGAGGTTTACTGTAGATTCAGTCACAGGTGAATGGTTACCACAGAAACGGTTTATGACCCCTGAGTTTATGTCAGGAGTCACAGCTCCAGGGGCCAGACCTGAAGGACACCATTTATGTCCCGTATGAGATGAGACAACAGATTTGCACCCACACATACATATGCAGCCATGTGCTCTTCTTTCAGTAGATCAGTAGTGCATTGTGAGCCAAATCAACAGAAAGCCTTTTAAATCTGTTCCCCTGTGCCACACTAAGGTCTCTAAGCTCCAAAACATCGATAGGAGGCGAGTCCGCTTATTTAATTAGCCTCACATAAATTGCTGTTTAGTCGTCTGTCTGCAGAGATTGACCGGCGTGGACATCTTCTAATTAACCTGATGAACGATGAAGAACAAAATAAAAAAGGTACTATAAGTGTTGTCCAGGGATTTCAACCACAAGTAACATTTTCTATCATATTCTCAACAGATGTGCGTGAATCAGCAACAATCAGAAAGCACATCTTTTTTTTTTTTTTTTTGGATTGTGATGATAACCTCAGCAGGTAATAAATAACAAATCACTATGATTGCAGTGCCATCAGTGCAACCCATTTATTGATTAAGTGGGCCATGGCTAATAAACCTCCAACCAGGTGCTCAGAAAAAGGCTAGTTAGCATCACTTTCTCGGCACTTGCTGGTGGATGCCAGAACTAGACGGTGATGAAAAAAGCATGTTTGCCTATTGTCGGGTATGCAAAGGTATAAAATATATATACACCTTAAAAAATATATTTTATACAAAGGTAGAGGACATTTTTCCCAGAATTAGTTCCTAGAGCCAAACACCCATGAGCAAATATGGAAGCCTCCATCCAGGTCACATAATCCTTAGGGTTCATGCACAAACCGCCCAACTGCCACTGAGATGAATGAAAATGCTAACAGATAGCTCTCTCTGCAGGTAATACAGACCTTCTCTGTGGTGAGAAAATTGAGATGTCATCCAATGGAGACCTCTTTCCGCCGAGCAATCTCAACAATCTTACTGAGTCTGAAATACAAAATGAATCCCACAAATCAAGCATCTGCCTTAGAGAGAGTGTGTCTTATATAAATGTCTTACAATGGCTCCACTTATCTGTCAGAAGAACACAGTAGATGTTCTGTGTAATTCATGGAGTGATTCAACTCCTATTGGAATTCAGTCCATGAGCTGCAGTGAATGATGTGAAAAGTGTGTGCCTCCCAACGATTTTTCACCATCGCAGTTCTCATATTTTAGTAAGAAGTGTGAAATAAGGTATGAAAAACATATATAGCCTAGTTTTCATTAGATAACTGAGCCTTCGCTAAGCCCTGCCTTAACAACTGTTGCCGTCTGACATTTTCTCAAACAAGCTTCTTTCTAATGTAACTAATCCATGAAGGAACTGTGTGTTTGGGTATATTAAACAATTCTATGTAAATTATCTTTCAATATAGTAAAATGGCATGCCTGGGTCACTTATAATAGTGACACAAAGCACCCTGAGAGGATATAAGCAGTATTTTGTTCCTCTTTTCATGCTGTCATTGTTAACTAAAAAAACGATTAAAAATTGTTCACTGAAATTATGCTGAAATAAAATAAATATTAGATGAAAAACTTAAATTATTAGAAAAAAACTGAAATGCCAAAGCAAGACATTAAAAAGGCAACTAACTAAAAGTATTAAAACTAATAAAAATAAAATAAAAATAAATAGAATAAAAAACAAAATTACTAAAACCTAAATCAAAATTAAACTGAAAATATAAAATCAAAGCAATCAAAAATATTAATAAATATTATAATAGTATAAAATTATACTTAAGCACTGCTCTTTCCCAAATGACCAAAAACAAAATTATGCTTTACAATTCACAGTGAATTAATATAAACAATTTTGGAATGTATTGATTCACATATGTACTGCCAATACTAACTGAAATGTTTAAAGTACTATGAAAAATATTTCAGTCCTCTTATACTAATATTATCAGTAGAAATCAAATTACATTTCTCCTTTCAATTGACTGTGATACATTTAGCTTTTGCCTCAATTTGCAGTCTCTGCAGTTTTTAATCACGTTTCATTTTAATTTAACAATTTGTATGAAAAAATACAGATAAATATGCAGTGCAATGTCACAATTAATTTCAGTCCAGTTAAGAATAATATCCAGTCAATCAATCTTTACCCCTATATGATCACTGAAAATCACACTGGCTGTATGTGAAATCACATACTCCCCGAGTATATACTTCTTTTAAATAAGTATTTATTTCATGGCCATTTAAAAAGTGTGTTTTATATAGTATGAATGTGTGTATGAATGAACTACATTTGTTGCGTTGCAATTCACAACTTCTCTCTGCCTACGGTTTCATTATTACAATGAATTTGAACTTTCTACTGTTTTCACATTGTTTTTTGCCTACTGTGTATGTATATTTGGATGCAGGCAGTGTTTCATTCCTCTGAAATGTTCAGTGAAACTAGTCGAGAGTTAGCAACAGTAACCAAGCAGGCTGAGCTTAGCAAAGGGTCAATTAAGTGCATCGATTTTATGCTCCTTTGAGTATTGTGGAAAGAAAAAAAAAAAAGCAGGAATGAATTATCAGGTCTGTCTAATGGCCATTGTGAGACACCTTATCTGCCTCCTAATGAGATCACTTGACATTTATTTGGATAATTGGAGCAGACTCCCCCCTCTTTGGCAGAAATATGAAAATGCTTAACTACTTCCATTGAAGTTTGCCTGTGCTGAAAACTATCTGCGCCAAACACCTTGGCTCTTTCAGCTGTGCTAATGGGGACAACGGCCTGTTGATTAGACCGTCTGAGAGCAGCTCCAGACCTGATGAGGACGGCTGTCGATTGTAATGCCGGCATGAGCTGTGCACGTATGAATCTGTAATCAGCGCCGGTTCCATTAAATCCCAAACTAGCTCAAGGTATCATTCTGGAGCTGATCTAACCACAGGTAGTGGCTGGATTAAATAGGTGAGGGAAATGTTCTTACTGCAGTGCTAGTTAAAAGGATTACAATCAGTTGAACAAAACATTGTGGTGCTTTGTCTCCATCACGCCAGGCTCCGTATTCACAGCACATCATAGATAGAACTATGATCTGGGATGTACTCCAGCCTGATGTGCTGGCAGGTATTGTCTCTTTTATCCATTCATCAGAGATGGTACTCAGCAATGGATAGTATTCCCTTTGTTTGGAAGAGAGGCACCAGCTGTTCTCTGAAGCGCTGTCTTTGCCATAGGAACACTTCCTCCATTTACCTCCGTGCCCTATCACCCACATGCACCCCCAACACTGAACTAGCCAAAAGGGTCTCCGAGGAGAGAGACGGAGGGACAGATGCTGCATCCGGAATGTATACCCCTCGCCTACAAATGAAGAGTGTTTTTCAGGTATGCAATATAAACACAATCACAGATGTACTACACCTTCCATTAGAATTGTCCTTTGACCTTAGATGTACTGATAATGACAATACGTTATGCTGAATCTACTAATCAGGTGAAGATTGTTAAAGTACAATTTATATATATATATATATATATATATATATAATAGATAGATAGAGAGAGAGAGAGAGAGAGAGAGAGAGAGAAAGATATAGATACAGATAAAGAGAGAGAATTAGATTTATAGTTATATTCTACTCAATATGCATTAAAATATATCATGCATGTGTATACAGTTTACTCCTTTTTATATAGAGAAAGCATGGAGTAGTTATGATTTTTTTAGCATTGTTAGAAAAATATTATAGAACTTTCAATATTGACTATATTTTATAGAATTCATGTAGATTTCATGTACAGAATTCATGTAGATTAGTGCCACAATTTTTTACTAACCTGATGACTCCAGTCCCATGGCCTTGGGATAGCAAAATGTCTTGTTGCACACTTTGGCAACACGTATACATCATTTGGCTATTGCTTTCCTATTGTTTCATAAATACTACGTTTAGACCCTCTTATTTAACAAACCACTTTTTTGTTTTAGTCAAGTGTGCATATTCAGACATAGTATGATGAGACGGTTGGCTTCATACATATGTTATCCCTGCTTCATTGTAACATGCCCCATTAAGAAATGCTAGGAGGCGTCAAGACTACAGGATCTTTCTGTATTTCCTCTGGGGAGCAGTGAGAGTGCAGTCACAGCATACCAATCAGATCCTGGGTTTTGACTGCAATTTCACATGTGTCACCTACTGCAGACATGATGAACTCCAGCATCTTCTGGTTCATAGGCAGAAGCACTGAGGCAGATATGATGATTCCTGTAGAGAATTGGGATGCTGACAGTGGAGCTGAGAGGATGCTGAAGCCAGGCTAATAAACACAGCAGAGATGCGCTGGAAAGAGCACGTGTTGAAATAGAACGGCGACGTTTCGCTCTTCAAAGCTGTTGATACGCAGTAACCGTTGTCTCAAAACAAAAAAAGACCCGTTATGTGCGGTTTGATTGAGCCTAGTGTCTCTCTAGTCGCTTTGTTACAAGCGCCTTTGCGAACACGAAAACAGAAAAACAGCATCAGGTTTGCGAAATGCCCTTCGTTTTTACTAAAAGATGCCATTTGTTACTTCTCGAACGAATCACGAACTTTGTACACAACTTCGGTCGTTAAAATCAGCGTGTTCTGTCACCGTCATGAGCCGTTGGGTTGGTTTGTTCGTTGCCGTTTCCCGTCGCGATTTACTTTGATCACATGGATTATTTAACACATACAGAAAAACAGATTTTACAGTGTGTGTACAGAATAACGGCGTGCTTACCTGTCATAACTCCATCGACTGTATGACATGCTCTTATTGTTGCTCAGTCCGTCCATGGCCATCTGTGGACGCAAATGCTCGATTATACAGCGACGCCGAGCCGTAAAATATTGTTGGCGTCTTGTGTTAAATCCTCCGTCTTCACCAGAGTGAACGTCTTCAGATGTTTCTAGTGGAGAGCTGGGAAGCCTTAGAAAACCGTTTGATTGAGGGGTTTAAAGTAGGTGGACTGAACCACTGGCTGTGAGAGGGGAAATGTCCGTTGTTATATTCACCATGCTCGCACACGTTTGGATTAAGATTTTCTTCAAACAAAATAACGTAGCCATCAGTTTTGTTATTGCAGAAGTTACAGTGGGAGTGGGAACCATTTGCGTGTGTGTAATATTAAAAAAAAACAGCCAATTATCTCCCTCTATTGTAGGATAGAAGGTAAAGGGTAGCCTAAATTTTGTTTCGTGCATGGATAGATGTATATAGCTATGGGTCATTCCTGGGATTCGGTAAAATTTCAACTTGGAATATAGGCCTACATGTTTTTCAACTACATGTGATTCAGCTTCTAAATACCCCACATCATTAGGCACCTATCAAACCTCCAAAAAAATCATATTTTCCCACCTCAGGCATTAAAGACCTTTTATTATTTTCAGGGTTTTTTTTGGCCTTTTTTTTCTCACCCCCGTAACCGACAAAATGGGATTGGTTTAAAAAGGATTTTACACAGAAATTGTTATAAAACAAACATGTAGCCTAGCTACTGCTCATGTGTCCCTGATAACAATTTAATGATAACAAATGTAAGATATATCATAATTGTCACATTTTTTATAGGACTGAAGCTAAAAATACACAAATTGTGTCTAGGTCTCTTTATTGTTGTCAAAAAAATAATGAATTTAAAATTTTACTAAAACCACAATTTTATTGTTTTAGCCCTTAACATGTCAGATAGTAATCAGCAAGAAATACTTTTGCTCTTAATTGTCTTCCCTATATTTTTCTAAAAATATTAATGTGACAAGGTGTGAGGGGGTTGAAGACTGTTGGTTTTGTTTCTCTCTCATATTGTCCCCTTGTTTCTGGGTCAACATATCTGCATGGCCAGCATTGTCTTTCTGCTGCAAATGAGGGTGCAATTTCTGATGTATGATGCTTGTCAACGTTTAAGTGGACATATTACATCAAAAATTCTATTTAAAACAAAAATATGAGTTGTCATTTTGGAGTATATATATATTTACTGAAACAATTAATATTTTATATTTTTTCATTGAAATTATTAGTAAATGAAGCAAATAACTCAACCCTGTCACAAGTGTACAACCCCGTAACAATGAGAAATACATATATTTGTGACTGGGTTGAGGTTTTTCACTCAAAATTACCACTGCTCCTCATGTAGTGTAGGAGAGTAGACCATATATGGCAGCAATAAAATAAGCACAAAATAAAATGTTGAAAAAGTAATAATTTCCATCTTAATTTTATGTCACGGGGTTGAAGCTTGACAGTACCCTCTAACCTTATAACATGCCTCAAAAATATGAATAAAAAAGTATGATACTACTAACCATTTTCTGCACCACTATTAAAGAGACCTGACTGATGTAATTTCTGGGAAATTATGTCACATGAGTGGAGTCTAAATTATTATTGGCGTAGAATGGTTAGTGTGACAGGGTTGAGTTCAGACTGAGGGACATAACTTTAAAGTCTATATTTTATACAATATTTTGCTTTTTTTTTAAATATTTTTTACAAGAAAGGAACACACATAAATGCTTACATTGTTGCCAAAAATCACAGACACTATGCACATTTTGTTAATAATTTTCAAAGTACAAACTCAGTGAAGTGCCTCAGGGACATGACAAACTGCTTGGTTTAAGATAGATATAAGACATTATTTTATGCTAAATATATTTTTTATTCGTTATAATGGGCATCCCAAAGTTTTGTGAAAAGCTTCTAACAATTAATTTGGAATAGAAATTACTGAGATTTTATAAAACTGATTAAAAGTAATCAGATCGTTGTTCAAAGTGTTGATCAAAACACTGACTTTTGGAAGGAAAGTATCCTTACCAAATTTACCAATTGTAAATGGTTTATCGGTTTTGCAGTGACTGTTTATATACCCAGCTAGAAACCACAGAATTTGACAATATTTGAGATCTAAACAATGCTGTTCACTCATGTCTCTGCTGGTTGGCCGTAGATGTGCTGCTAGGCAAACCGAACTTCAAACATATGTTTGCAAGCGCAGTGACATTAAGCTGTCAATCTACCATTCATGACCCAGATGTGCTCAAAGAACACAAAGCTGTCTCCCAAACAACGGCTCTAATAGAGTACAGCCAGTCTAAGGTACATTCTGACCTCACAAGAACATCCATGCTTTTGCCACATGCTCATCTGGAGTGGTAGGAAAGTGCTTTAAGCTACCATAGGTCAGCCAAATTCATAGACCAGTATCAATGCGTTCGTTTTCTTCTTCCCTAATGATCCTTCATTTCCAGCAGGTGTTGGTGATTATTAAAGCCCACTTGTCCATGTGAATGTGTGTGAAAGTGTCATGGCAATTTTGACACAGCGCTCATCCACACAACGTGAACGGCACAACAAAACCCACAAAAAATACATTTATAAATCCCTTTTTAAGGCTTCTACATTTGACAAGTACAGACTCAAGAGACCAGTCATCCGTTATATGATCTCATGCATTATTCATTTTAAGACTGACGAGTATTTAAGGTCTTCCTGCACTGGGAACTCAGTCACCAGCCCACCAATGGATTCTCTACAGTGAATGCGTGCCATCAGAATGATTTGAACTGTTCCTTTAAGTAGATTGTCTTATGATGCTTTTGCGAAACTCAGCCCTGACCATTCAAGGCCTGTCTCAGAATAAGCTTTAATAGTAACTTTAATTGTAGAACTGTCACAACACGAGCAAACAGCAGCTTTTCTGAAGCCGGTCCTCTTAATTCGGAGTATTCTCCAAAATGATATGACACCCTCCTCCTTCACAATGTTACCTAACACTTTTAAATCTCATGGAAGAATACACAGCAGACTCAATAACAATAAAACCAAGCTTATGACACAAGTTGTCACACAGCTCATTACAGTATCGGCTGGAACACCATCCAAGAAAAGAACGGAAGTTTTGCAAATCACAGGGGATATACTTAAGGACAGCAAAATAACTATCTACTTGTCACTTGGTGACACTTGTTATTCAATGCCGACTTAAAGAACGAGAGCTATAATTTTGTGCAACGTGTTGTACCCTGATCCTCATCAAGGAAAAGCCAATGTATCACAGATAAATCATAGATTTTATTATAGCACCAGAGGCTATACAGTGGGAGGGAAAGATGTGACAAATAAAATACAGTATGTATTAGATGTACACAGACTCTGGGAAGAAGAAGAGCCATGCACTTCTGTTCTTACTAGCTTTCGATTTGATCAATGTTGCTATTAACTGGTGTAACGGACAAGGTTTAGGTTAGGATATGAACCTGAGTCATCACAAAAGGGCATCGGCTCGAAGCATTGGCCCAGTGATCACTGATAAAGTTGTGATAGGCTATGAGGTGGACAACTGTTAGGATGGGTTATCGGCTTCAGTCCCCCGAAAGGACCACAGTTCAACATACATTGGCCTTTTTCAGTTAAAAACAAACCGAGATAATTAAATAATCCTCTTTACATATAGACATAGTTGTGCCGCGAGAGCGTTTTCACTTACAAACATATAAAAATACTCATTAACTAGTCTGATAAGAAAATAATGTATAAAAGTATATAGTAAAAACATTTAATCATGTCCATTCAAAAGATCACTTCCATCTTTTTTCTTATATTACATGATGATGAAACACAAAAACTAAAATTGTTTATTTGTATCCCTCATACAGAAATGCACGCTGAAAAAAAATGAAGTCGAAAATAAAACGTGACATGATGCGATAGTGATATGAACCCATGGTGTATGAAGCCAGGAAGCAAATTATCACCTGTCAGATGAGAAATACCAGATTGAAGTGTGAATGTCACCGAGACGTCAAACCATATAAAAAAAAACAGTCTTGAGGGAATGTGGATGTCTGGTGTATGAATTCTGTCTTTTGTATCATCTAAAAAAAACTTGATTTTATCTGATCACATACATGAAAAGATGCTGAAAAGATGCCTGTGATGTCAGCAGTTCAACGGAGTCCTCGCGCGGTCTCATTCACTTAAATACGTTTCAAAACCGATAAAAACTAAATCAGTGAATTGAAATACAAGGCCAGAAAAAGAGACAATTATTTGAGAGACTAATTCTCTGTGTCACCGATCTCAGTGGCGTACCTAGTAGAGAACAGACAGCCTATTGTGCAGACATCGTCAGAACATTGTGAAAACACTGTAAATGGAGAAACCTGAGTCTGAAGTTAGTCTGTAGAAATCTGAGTTGAGAGTCAGGAAGGCTTGAACAATCTGACTACATGTAGAATACATTTCACAATCACAGAACGGAAAGGGAAAGTTCAACCTAAGATGAACATTCTCTCGTCCTTCCAAACATGCATGACATACTTTCTTCGGCAAAACACAAAAGGAGATATTTTGAAATGTTTTGTAAAAATAATGAAAAGCCATGGGGCCTAAAACAACAACAGACCCTAGTGACTTTCATTCTGGCATGTGGTCAAAGACAAATAAGAAGGAAAAAGAAGAAGAAATCGTTTTTCCCCTATTCAATATGACTGTATTATAATAATAATAATAATAATAATAATAATAATTGAAAATAGTATTTTTACTAGTGCTGTCAAACGATTAATTGCGATTAATCGCATCCAAAATTTAAGTTTTTGTTTGCATAATATATGTGTTCTGTGTATATTTATTATGTATATATAAATACACACACATACAGTATATATTTTGAAAATATTTACATGCCTATATTTATATTCATATAATTTATATTTTAAAAAATATTTAATATATAAACATAACATTTTTCTGAAATATAGACATGCATGTGTATGTATTTATATATACATAATAAATATACACAGCACACATACATATATTATGTAAACAAAAACTTTTATTTTGGATGCGATTAATCATGATTAATCGTTTGACAGCACTCAATTTTACTATAATATTGAAATTATAAACATTAAATTAATATAGAAATACATTACTGTTGTACTGTAAAATAACAACAGTACAAAAAAAACAACAAAAAAAATTGTGTTCCGCAGACAAAAGGTTTCGGTTTGGAACAGTTTTGGAACAAATGAGGCTAAGTCAATGATTTTTCATTTTTAGGTGAACTATCCCTTTAAAAAAAAAAAATTATCAAACCCATACATGCCAAGAAGCCTTACGATGCAAATAAAAAAGACATCTTGACCAAACAATAAGTTGGCAAACTGACTTCACTGCTGACAAAATTGGCATAATGTTAGAGGCTATCTACGTACACATCTGCGAGTACATTATTGTTTTAATGCATGTCAAAACAAGCTCGTCAACCTCACACACGGAACTCTGCAACTGAGTTTTGTCATTATAAAGGTGGTCTCAACTCACACAAATCTTCACTTATGTACAATCGCAACTTAGTATATGGAAGTAAAAACAGATATGGCACGACACACACACACACAAAGCTTCAGAACATCATCTCAATCTAGATCTCGTGACTAAAAGTCGTCTGCAATCTCAATGGTGTTTCGTTTAGTCTTTCCATCTCAGCAAACGTACAAATGTCACAAGTCAAGAGAAAAAAATCCTTCAAAATACAAAAAAAAAAGGAACTGTGTGTGTGTTTTATAGCATATTTGTAAGAAGCGATGTTTAGTGTTGGGGCACGATTACCATATTCTAGGTCACACTGATGTCAGTACTCTAGCTGAAGGTAGAATGGTGAGTTCGATCAAGATTTTGTCAGTTTGGTTCTTCTAGTAGTGAAGTCCTAGAGGCACAAATGCCCCTGATAAGGCTATGAGAGAGACTGCTGTTTTGAAGACATGCACATGTAGAAAGGCAGCGAATTCATCCGCACAGGACATGATGTCAGAAGGCAGGGTGGGGGGCAGGGACCGGTGACAGCAGCTGGGTGAGTGGCGGCAGTGAAAGGCCAATTAGACAATCACACAATGGCAGCCGCTCTTATCCTTCTCTTTGCGCGTGGGCTCCGGCGAGGGTGGGCACTCTTGCTCCTGGAACTTCCTGTGAGAGGATGTGACAATCAGTCAAAACATGTTGCACATTTAGTGTACAAATCTCTGAGCTCAAATTAAGATTACATGTCATACGAGACATTTGGCTTCCAACTGAATTTATTTTAATGTATTTAGTTATTTTTAACTGAAACTATTAAGAATTGTTTTCGGTAACTGAAATAAGGCTAAAATAAAATGTAAATATAAAGTCTAAAAAAAAAGAACTTATATTAGAAATGTTAATTAGAAATGTTAAAAATGAGAAATGTTACCTTTAGAAATACAATAAATCAGTTTAAGCTGAAATTCTAAAATTACTAAAAATTTAAGCTAAATAGAAATTGACAAAAGCACATAAAAAATTTACCTAACCTAAAATTTGAAATATAGAACAATAAAGCCAATTTAACACTATAATAGTATATAAATAATACTAAAATAACACTGAACTGAAAACAGTTCAGCCATATATTGTCATATTGTCAATCTGTTCAGTGCGGCTGCATTTTTTGTTTCAATTTTTTTATTTATTTTTTTTATGAAAAACCCAGATGCAGTGTATAAAAGGTAAGGATATTATATCCCACAATGCAAGACATTTTTACTCTTAAAATTGGATACAGTAGACACCAATAGCTCTATTAATTATGCAACAATGACAACATTGTAGCATACTATTGTTTGAAATGTTTATAATTTCTTAATGTTTACAGATTTGCATACATCCAAAACGGTACGCAAGTATGCAAGTGCTCCATTCCAACCACAGCCTGCTGTTTGTCTGCTGCCACCATCTGGTGGTACAACAGCAATGTATGACACCAGCTCATGGAAAGCCTGGTCTACATTCATACGGATCTTAGCTGAGGCCTCCATGTATGTGACTTTGAGTTGTCGGGCGAGCTGCTGACCCTCCTCCTGGGTCACCTGAAAAAGAAATCCATCCTTAATTAAAATCCAGCTATGCACTTAATTTTTTCTCCCATCACAGTTTTTATTTTCTGTTCGATATTGATTAAAACAATGTGTCTCATAAGGTGCCTTTCATACAAGTAAAAACAATTGATGCAGTCAATTTACAACAGGCTGACGTTTTCTGTTCTGACACTAGGTGGCAGTGTAACACAATCCGAGTGTCTATCTATGCACTCAGTAACCCCATATCTTTTATTACCATCTCTCTCTCTCAGACACACACACTCTGTGATATTTTTCAGCCTTTCAGTTCACTGATTGTCAGGATTGAATTTCATCCACATGTAATTACTGTGACACTGTGCTCTTGAGTTCTGTATATATGTGTGCAGTATGTACACGTGTCATTTTACAACAGAAACTATATAGACAGAATCTCTGCAATGGATACAACAGACTGCCAAGTCATGCTAAGATTGCAATGCAGACAAAGAGTATTAAAATGTTCATATCAATACTCATTCAGTGCAGCTCTCTGAAATTGCAGTACTTGAAGTGATTCATGCCACTCACTTGTCTCTGTTGCTCAAGATCAGCTTTGTTACCCACTAGAATCATGGGAAATTCATCCCGGTCCTTCACTCTCAAAATCTGTCGTTGGAACTTGTAGATCTCTTCAAAGCTGAGGAAAACAAGATGATGCATAGCCATTAAAAAGGTCCAAGCAGCTTGAAACTAGCAATGCATTTTCTCTCAGACACACACTCACACACACAAATACAAACATGAAAACGTTATCCTTTCTTTGTTATGCTGATAAATATATGTTTGTGGAAACCTTAATGCATTTTCTTCAGGATCCATTGATGAATAAAAAAATCAGAACAGCATTTATTTAAATTATTCTTTTGTAACAATGTTAAAGTCTTTACTATCATTTCTGATAAATATAATGCATTCTTACTGAATAGAAATGAAAACATTTTTAAAAAATCATACTGACCCCAAACGTATATATAGTGGTTCAACATTTTCTTCACATAATATAAAATAGTGAAAGAAATGTAATTTGTTCATTTTAAAGAAACTGAAATTTCAGTCAAAACATTTGAAAAAATGCAGGTTATTAAGGTTTCACTATATGAAACTAAATTAAATTAAATATGGCAGCGGCTATTTAAAATAGCATATTTTCTTAGTGACACATGCTATTTACACTAAGTGCAAATAGCTATAGATTCTATTTACACTATGTTAAAACCGCAGGATTTTCTGCTATTTATACTACTTATTGCAAATAGTGGCAATATAACCTCAGTATTGTAGTACATTATAAAACAGTATGCAATAACAATGTAATGAGTGTAAATTGTCATTTTAATTCAAATTATTAAATGGATGCTACCTTATTGGGGACTATAAAGCCCTCCCTACACCTACCCTAACCCTCCTCGATACGTTATTTTCAACTTTTCAGTTATTTCCTTCATTTTTATTGAAAATAAATGCCTTTCCGATGAACTATGAGATTTGCAAAGGGAGAAAAAAAAAGGTTGGCAAAAGGCGGATTCAACCTCGGGTCGATCACGTTAAAAATGACTATGGCACACGCTTTACCATCTATGCCACTGGAGCTGTTGTTAGGTGATCGTCTTTTGTAGTGTTGACTAGCCCAATCACACATTGGTGAGCAGAGTTAGTGTAAATAGCCTCTGCCAACAAGGCGGCCTATTTGCACTTAGTGTAAATAGACACTCCGATTAAATATACTTTTCAAAGTTAAGACAAAAACTCTGTGGAAACTTTGTGGAAAATACTATAAATAACTATACTAGTGGTTTTTCTGCTAAGACACCTGGTGTGTCAACTTGAGGGAAACTAATAACAAAACAAAAAAAAACAAAAAACTCCTTATAATTGGCCGATAACCCATATGGGTCCCAATATATCAGGCATCCCTAGTGAGGACGTTTTCAGAAATTATTAAATAAAAGCACACGCATACACCCACAAAGCAGAGCTCCACCTCTCCACAAAACCTAAATGGAATGCAAGCCCACCCTTCCAGCTGATGAGCAGCTATCTCTGTTTTGGGCCACAGAACTGCATTACAGTACACAGGATGACATAAGGTCACTCAGTTCTCATGCCGTTGCTATAAACTTTCCAGTAACGCTGTAAGATGGCTAGAAGCTGTATTACGGAGAACAGTGTGTGGAAGCTGGGGAGGGAAGGACACTCATATGAGGTCTCTGTTGATTCTAACAGTATGAGTCGCCTAAATGTCATGCAGGAGGAGGAAATGCTTGTCATGGACTCTGGAGAGATTGAGAGAGTGTGTTCAGAGAGGCCTGCGCCATCGGCTCCGAGCGGGGTAATGTAAACGAAGGAAGGAAAGACTGTTTACTGCATAAACACAAAGTGGGAAAGACTCTAAGAGGGCACAAACCGGCTGATCACACTCCTCATTCCTCGAGGACACACACTGCAACGTGTGTGAGATCTGTTTATTTGCATGTGCTGGGTTTCACCGAGACAAAACCTTGGGCGTAAATTAGCACGCTTCTAATTTGACAGTTACAGAAAATGTAAATGTGTGCAAAGGGGAGGGACATTAATACAACTGGAATGACAAAAACAGAATGAAAGTGAAACTGAGACAGACAATGTAGGGGAAAGGGGAAGAAAGAGAGAAAGTTGAGAGAAAACGTGAGTGGAACGTTGCTCACCTTCCCCGGTCAGTGACAGAGAAGACAAGAAGGAAGCCCTCCCCTGTCCTCATGTATTGTTCTCTCATGGCTCCAAACTCTTCCTGTCCTGCTGTATCCAGGACTAACAAACACAGAACAGCCATGTTAGTCACCCACAGACAGACTGCACATCAGCACTATGGGTTTGATTAGAACTGTATCTAAATTAAATAAATGATTATTTTCTATTATATTCAGGTTTCTTTATTTATAGGCCTAACAGGAGTTGTGTTGTGTATCTATGGCAACAGTTAGGCTTAATAAGTGTATTTACAGGTTAACAGGTGTGACTCAAACGGCAGATTGAATAACGTCTGTATGAACACGTGACAGAAGTCGGCTCCCTTCTTGAGTAATGCTTGAAATCACAGGCTCCTTTTGTGTTTTTTTTAGTGATCAGATCACATTAAAGTGGCATGAAATGAAAATTCGCCGTATCCATTTTTTTTAATGCATGTTATTGAACTTATTTTGAACAATGCATGTTTTGTTTTTGACATTTTGTTTGACCTCATTATTTTTAATCAGAATTACATAACTTGATTTTCCAGTAAAACGACAGACTTCTCTTTTGTGACATACGCTGGACTTCTCCAATCACTCATTTTGCCTAAACCCCACTTTTGCATGCTCACATTCCCGTCTCTGTATTTGAGTGCAATGCCCACATCCAAAAATCCCATCAACAACCGATGGATAGAACTAAGTCCCTGCCCTACTTTTTTATCATCTTTTGCATTCAGTTGTACATCACAATACGGAAGAAAAGATCACATTCTGCTGTGGGACTGTATCTTTTCGACTCGAAGGCCCTCTGCTGTCTAACACAATATTCAAATGACTGTATGTTCTTTAAGAACTGTATGTTCTCCAATAAAAACCATAGTTTTTTGGCAGGAAAGTGTTTTTTTTAGCATTTTAATTTAGATTACACTTAGATTAAGTTGATATAACAATTATTATAATATTCAATAATAGTATTATTATAATATTCAATTATAAAATTATTATTGTCCCTTGGAAGTTTGAAGCTGGTACTGTCATCCTGGTTGAACCACTGCTTTAAAGAAAGTCATAAAGATATGAAAAATGTCAAGGTGAGTAAACAATGACAGAATTTTCATGGTTGGTAAACTAAGTCTTTAAAGGGATAGTTCACCCAAAAATGAAAATTCTGTCATTAATTACTTACCCTCATGTCATTCCAAACATGTAAGACCTTCGTTCATCTTCAGAACACAAATTAAGATATTTAAATGAAATCCGAGAGTTTTCTGACCCTGCATAGACAGCAACACAACTACCACTCACAAAAAGTATTCTCATAGCTTCATAAAATTACGGTTGAACCAGTGATGTCACATGGACTATTTTAATGATGTCCTTACTACGTTTCTGGGCCTTGAACGTGGTAGTTGCATTGCTGTCTATGCAGGGTCAGAAAGCTCTCGGATTTAATTTAAATATCTTAATTTGTGTTCTGATGATGAACGAAGGTCTTGCGTGTTTGGAACGATGAGGGTGTGTAATTAATGACAGAATTTTCATTTTTTGGTGAACTATCCCTTTAAGTTATGCAATTTTCCGCCTAGAAAATGTTTTCAATTTAAAGCATTTCAAGAGTTTTTTTTTTGTTTTTTTTTTACCAGCCATGTATAATATGTATGCTGGAGTAAGTAGTCATTTAGTAGATGCTTTTGTCCAAAGTGATATTACAGTACATTTATTATAACCCCGCCTGCACAAGTATGCATAATGCATAGAATAATAACAAAATGCACCAGTTCCTCTGTAATTTATCTGATCTCTATGATGCATTATAAAATCATAAAGTGCTTCATCTTTGCTGCCGGTTAGCAGTATGTTGTTTCCCTACATCCTGTGCGATTTGTTTGACAATCAGACTCCTTCATCCATCAGCGGCATACTTACTGTCCAGCCGTGCAGGCCTCTCGTCAATCACACACTGCTTTGTGTAGGAGTCTTCAATCGTAGGGTCATAGTCAGTGACGAAGTATGACTAAACAAAAAAAGAGAGAGAAATATAAACAAGAAAGGTCAGTATTACATCAGATTTAAAAAAAAAAAAAAGCTGTATAAGGAGATGGGAAGGCATCAAGACACATTCATATTCAATATATGAGAGATCCTGTCTACTAAAATGCTTTAATCTCTTTGGATTTTGATAGAATCGATGTCTCCTTGACAGCTTACAAAATCCCAGAATCCTGTGTATGTGGTTTGATGGATAGCAGAAATGAATAAACATGGCATTTGACAAAGCAGCTAAAAGACTTTTATTTAGAAATGTCAATATTTTGACTCAATTTTTACCAGGCAATTAGCATTGTAGTCTCTAAATATTTGCTTGTTTATATCTAAAGCTCACTTGAATTCATTTTAGATCATTAGATGTGATGTTAACCAGCCTGTCTGACACCAGTTTCATTTTTGAGGAACCTTCATACACAAACATCATAAAAAACAACATTTACTTCAGCTTTGAGGGATCTACATGCATAAAGAGCATTTGTTTTGAAAGCTAGGCTAAATGAGGGCTTAGACTCATAACACAACCCAACAGAAAAACTGTTCCGTCTCTTCTGAAAAATAAAAAAAGAGGTCCACCCTTGTGTGTATGGTCAAAACATGCCCTGACTTCATGTCAACATTATCTGAGTGGCCCTCCGTTTGGGGTTGATAATTATGGTTAATTAACCGCAAACTTTTCTGTTTCCACAGGCTATGTTTCTATGCTAATCTGAACACGGTATCAGTTTGTAGGAGAAGGGGGAGTTCTAAGGAGGCATTTTTCACATTTTTCCCATGTTTTGTGTGCCTCTCCTCCCAGGAGGCTGTTTAAGTGACGACAGCTGAACATTATGTTCAGGCTTGTCTCTGTGTCAACTGAACACACGCTCATGCTCACACAAACACACAATGCCTAAGCAGTAGCTTCCTATTATGAGTTTGACTTATTGATGTTTCTGTAACCACTGGTTGAGTAAACCGTTTTTAGCAACGAAACGAGAAGCACTCCAAAAATGAGAGTAGGGTTAAGCTTTGTTCTCTTTTCTGCATCAACCATTCACTAAGAATGGAATACAAGCCTACACTGGAAAACCAGTACCAGTTAAATATGTCTTATGATCTTTAAAAGCTCACAAGCTGTTTACATTAAATGCTTAAAATATTTGTTGAGAAATATGACTTTTGTACAAAAAAAATTATGCATAATTATAATTCAGAATTCACATGTACTTCATATTTCAAAGTGTTAATGATTTTAATGTTATTCTAAAAAGTATAAAATAGTAATAGTAAAGAATGAGTAAGTGTGTCCAAACTTTTGTCTGGTGGTACTTCCACACTACCACTCAAAAAGTTTGGGCTCAGTAAGATTTTTGTTTTTTAGCTTTTGGTGCTCACCAGGGCTGAATTTATTTGATTAAAATATCATAAAACAGTAATATTGTGAAATATTATTAAAATTTTTATACATAGTTATTTCTGTGATGGCAAAGCATTACTCCAGCCTTCAGTGTCACATGATCCTTCCAAAATCATTTTAACATGCTGATTTGGAAAGGAAAATAAGGAAAGGACGTGACGTGTGGCCAAGTATGGTGTCACATACTTGGAATTTGTGCTCTGCATTTAACCCATCCATGTGCACACACACACCGTGAACACACACCCAGAGCAGTGGGCAGCCAATGCTGCGGCACCCGGGGAGCAACTGGGGGTTCGTTGCCTTGCTCAAGGGTCTCACCTCAGTCGTGGTATTGAGGGTGACAAGAGCGCTGGATATTCACTCCCCCCACCTACAATCCCTGTCGGACCTGAGACTCGAACCAGCGACCTTCGGGTTACAAGTCCGACTCTCTATCCATTAGGCCACGACTGCTGCTTTATAGTTTTTCAGTATACTTTGCTAAACAGACAGTTCAAAATCAATTCAATTTAATGCATCCTTGCTGAATAACCTGAGACTCGAACCAGCGACCTTCGGGTTACAAGTCCGACTCTCTATCCATTAGGCCACGACTGCTGCTTTATAGTTTTTCAGTATACTTTGCACAGTTCACAGTTCAAAATCAATTCAATTTAATGCATCCTTGCTGAATAAAAGTATACATTTCTTAAAAAAAAAAAAAAACGAACTGGCCACTTAAAACAAGCAGAAAAAGCTGCTTAATAAAGCAGATAATTTACACTTAATATTCAGGGTATATTCTCTAAAAGTGTTATGTAATTTTGCCTCTCAGCTAAATGAATCTAATTTTTAAGTTGCCGTAAAGAATTGTAGAATTCAAAAAATAATATTTTTTTCCAAAACGTTTTCCTAAATACTCTCTGCTGTCTTAAACTTCTCAAAAAATAAAAAAACACAGGAATTCCCAGCCCAAATTCATGCCAAGATTGCTGACTGGCTCATGCAGGCTTGTGGTCAGATTTTTTGGCCATCACAGAGACAGTGATATCACAAGACATCTATTTTCAGTGATAACTGTCAGGTGATACTGACAATTTTCCTGTGTGCTGATCCAAAATAAGCTTTAAACAGAATCAGATTATTTGCAGCATACAGCTATTTTTAAAGCGAAGGCAAAGGACATTTGCAAACGTTTCTGAAAGTGAGTAAATGAAGCATGCATGTTAGCGCTTGTGCGTTGACATGAAGAAGTCTGTAAACCCTCGCTCTTTTTTCTTGACATCAGTCATCCTTTCACACAGTGGCTCCTCTGTATGCACTGCATGCAAGACTCCATCGCGTCCACTTTCCACTGTTCAATAATTCATCAGCAGTGCTGTATATGCAGTCAACTTCATCGCTCACTCGTCGCAGTGGGGATACAGGCAGAATGAGGTGAAAGAGAGCAATACAGATGGACAGACAGAGAGAAAATACTTGCTGCTAATTCCAACAAACACAAAATATTTTAAGCACTGCACCTTCCATTGAAGTCATGTGAACAAAAGAACAAGGCACCTGATTTCGTGATAATGCTACAACCTATTGAGAGTGAAAGTCACACTTTAGTTTGATGAGTAAGTGAGAAAGAGAGTTAAAAAACATCAGTCTGCACGTGATCAGTCCAAACCTTTAGTCATGATTCAACATGGGAGCTCACACATTCCACAGTTTCCTGCACAGCAACACCTCTCAAACCGACAGCATGTCACTGTGCTCATCATGACCACACACACACACGCACGTTTGTTTCTGTGAATTGTGGGGACTTTCAATAGACTTCTATTATTTTTATACTGACCAAACGATATTTTCTATCCCCTAACCCTAAACCTACCCCTTACAGTAAACCTGTTTGCATTGTTACACTTTCAGATAAACATCATTTACTATTTGTAATCATTTTTTTCCCTCGTGGAGACTGCAGGCCGGTCCCCACAATGTCAAAAAAATTTCAGGTTTTACTATCCTTGTGGTGACATTTGGTCCCCTCAATGTAGCATAAACAAGTACACACACACACACTTACATACACCCCGTTTAAACGTTTGGGATCAGTTTCATTTTTTAAACGTTTTTCTTCTGCTCACAAAAGCTGCATTTTTGGGATCAGAAATATAGTAAAAGTGGTAATATTGTGAAATATTATTACCATAAAATATCAGTTTACTATTTTAATATATATACAATAGGGCTGGAGATTTAATGATTTAATTAGATTACGGTGAAAAATAACACGTTACAATTATTAATGCATTTAACGCACTTGCCCCGCCCCAGACCTGCGTGGGTCATCTGACATTTCATACAGTTGATTGATGACAAATATGAGGCAGGGCAACAACTCACTGCGTGATGGAGCCTGGAGGACATAGTTGGAATGTCCCTAAAATTCAAGATATGGGGCAAAAAAAAGCCCCCGTTTGAGTTTTTGTCTCATATTTACATCATATAGTTAAGCAATATCCCACGAGCAATAAGTGCAATATCACACGAGTGCAAATGTGATACTGATCTTATACAACAGTTCAATAAATAAGAAGTTAATATTGTGTTATTTTAGACACAATGTTGTCTGTTTTGCTCAATTTTGCCAACGAAAATATAAAGACAAAGCAGAACTGTTCGTCTCCGAGCAACACGCAGCTGCATTTCATTTCTTAATGCACGTTTTGAACGAATTGGGAGAACCATTAGGATCATTGGATTTGAAGTGGCAATGCCCGGACCAATCGGTTTATGACATCAAAAGCATGCAGAGTCGTCTGCTCTCTAATCGCTTTCGTGGTACTTTGATGTCACACACCGTTCGATCTGATGGTGATGATCCGCTTCAAGTTGAACAAGCCTAATGATTCTATGGACCATTCATAAAGAGAACCGTTTACTTCACTCCTGAATGAATCAGCCATTTGAACGAATCAAATGAATGAATAAATGACTCGATGACTTAATCATTAAGACATTTACCACCACCTACTGGCAGTTTTAGTTTATTATTTAGAGGATCATTTCATTGATGATTTCATTCATCATATCATATTTCCATAGTAATAATAATAATAATCAAAATATTAAAAGTAGTAGTTCACCCACCCAAAAATGATGATTTTGTCATCATTTACTCACCCTCATGGTCCAAAAGAGTATATGTAATAAATTTTATGTTGAATCAAACAAAATATTTCTTGCTGAAGCTACTTTTTGTAATGTCTGTTTGATGCTTTACACAACAAAGACTTTAAATTATCTTTTGGGAGTAATTTCGATCTGATGGTGATGATCCGCTTCAAGTTGAACAAGCCTAATGATTCTATGGACCATTCATAAAGAGAACCGTTTACTTCACTCCTGAATGAATCAGCCATTTGAACGAATCAAATGAATGAATAAATGACTCGATGACTTAATCATTAAGACATTTACCACCACCTACTGGCAGTTTTAGTTTATTATTTAGAGTATCATTTCATTGATGATTTCATTCATCATATCATATTTCCATAGTAATAATAATAATAATAAAAATATTAAAAGTAGTAGTTCACCCACCCAAAAATGATGATTTTGTCATCATTTACTCACCCTCATGGTCCAAAAGAGTATATGTAATAAATTTTATGTTGAATCAAACAAAATATTTCTTGCTGAAGCTACTTTTTGTAATGTCTGTTTGATGCTTTACACAACAATGACTTTAAATTATCTTTTGGGAGTAGTTTCTCAGCCAAATTTGATATGCGATGAATTTGCGATGAATTCGATTAATTAATCGCCACGTCATGTAATTAATTAGATTAAAAATTTTAATCGCTTACCAGCCCTAATATAAAAATGTACTTTAATCCTGTGACGGCAAAGCTGAATATTCAGCAGCCATTACTTTAGTCTTCTGTGTCACGTGATCCTTCTGAAATCATTGATTTGGTGCTCAAGAAGCATGTCATATTATTACCAATGTTGAAAGCAGGTGAGCTGCTTAAATACTTTTATACTTGTTACATTGTGATACTTTTTTGCAGATTTAGTTTTCTTTAATTTTATCAGTTTTAATGCATCCTTGCTGAATAAACGTTTTAATTTATTTAAAAAAAAATCATTTTGACCCCAAAATTTGAATGGTATAGTTATTTAAATGAGGACATACCATAAACTTATATACACAATTAAATTAATTTAAAATTCATTTTATTTTTATTCTAATGTTTTTATTTCATTTTTCATAAATATTTTCCAGAATATCAATACGTTCCTAATTTATAACATTTAATTTATTACATTTGTTATCTGCAACAATAGCTCAAAACACCCAAAATATAAAAAACACTTTTACTTTATTTAATTATTTATATATTTTTTTAAGTCGCTTGATCGTCACCAAAAGAAGGTTGTCATATTTAATCAACTTCTAGGGACAATATTGTAGCCAAAGAATAGCTAAGTAAACCAAAACACATAATCTGCTTTGGTTGTAAGGCAGGTGTAGAGGGTCTGTGGTTGAACAAAGCCTGCATTTCAAAGTCAAACAGTAGCTGTGGGTAGTTGTTTAGTAATGCCCACCTGTACACATAGCCGACCCGATGCCCACCTGTCCTACCTTTGCTCTGTGTGACAGCACGTCCCAGTTGACCTTCATCAGACGTATGAATGACCAGAACTAATGGCTAACTCTAACAGTGGGGGGTCCATCTGCTTTGGCCCTCACACAAACTCTCCCACAGAGAGTGTTTGTTCTTAGAAAGAACCATCCTAAATGCAAATTACAGCTCTTCCTCTCAACAAATCTACACTCTTAAAAATAAAGGTCCTTTATTTGCATCTATGGTTTCATGAAGAACCTTTACGATCCATGGAACCTTTCCATTGTGCAGAAGTTTTTTTATAGTGGAAAAAGGGTTTTTCAAAGAAGAAACTGTTCCTTTAAGAACCAATCACTGAAATGTTCTTTTGGGAAACCAAAAGTGTTCTTCAATGGCATCAATGTAATATGCAAAAAAGGCTTTTATTTTTTAGAGTGTAGCCCATTCCATTCAGGTGAGCTGTTGTTGTCATGTGAAAAAGAGCCACGCTGTACCAGTGCAGGAGATCCCTGATATAAACACTTCAGTCATCAGTCGTTCAACATTTTTAGGGGGCCTCCAAACTCCCTGAATGCTCTATAAATGCTCTCCGCGCCAAGGCATACCAATTAAAGAGTGCTAGCCAGAGTTTCCAACCGTGTCATACAACTCTCGGCTGCCATAAAGGGTGATCCGAGCCACCTGACGTAAAACATTCTGGGAGAGGAGAGGAAAAGGCCCACCCCAGTGAGTTGAAACCAACAGGGCACCTCCAACGTTTGGCCTAAAGGAAGGAAACTCCACCTACAGGGCCAGCAGCCAGCAAAGTACAGTCCTCTGGGTAGTGATGATTTCACAAAGGAGATATTCCCGTTCCACCCACCCTCCCACCGCACACAAGGACACTCCTTTCCAGTCCAGTCACTTCTCTTTCTTTCTGCTTTTCAACACCCACCTATCCCTCTATCCATTCATGCATCCTCTATCCACCCAGTGAATTCATACCTTTAAACAGTAAGCGCTTGTTTGCCCAGAAAAAAAAGGTCAATGCAAAGAACAGAGCAATACAGCAATACAAGAAATGGGTAACTAAGTGTCTGTAACTGTCTTAGACAATAAAAATGCAAACTTAAAAAAAATGTGTGGGTGCACACCAAACTACACTCCAACTTCACTATTCACCCACTTCCTAACCAAAGACGCCTCCACACACTGATCCATCTGACACATTTGAGATATGAATCACATACTAGGGTTGGGCGATGTCTACAAAATTGGCATTGGATGATGTCTACAGTGAAACATCGTGATGGACGATGACATCGGGGGGCGGGGTGAGGGGGGGGGGGGGGGGTGGGGGTGGAGTTAGGGGGTGTGCCCGAAGCATGAATCCTTATAAGGGAAAACAGATTCCTAACACCGTGTCTACACTGGATGCGAGCAGCGCGGCGCTACTATAGAAAGTCTATAGAACTCATTATAATCAGTGATGCTGTCTACACTGGATGCGGCGCGACTTGACAAATCCCCGACAGTAAACTGCTGGTGCGTTCTATTTATGACGTGCTGACACAAATTTCAAATGATTTTCAACGGTCGCTTTGTCACGTCCAGTCAGTGTAGACAGACTTTAGCTGATGCGGATGCTGTCACGTCCGGTGTAGACACGGTGTAATGGTTGCCTGTTACATTACAGTACATACAATTTAACTTACCACATAAACAGAGTCAGGAGAGATGAGTGAGGACGATGGCGAATGATTTGCAGATCCTCAGCACCACTGACAAACATATAATCTTGTAAAATGTGTTGCAAGTACAGCCGCTCTATAGTATAAACAGAGTACATGCGATCGCGAATCTCGAAAGTGAAAGTGAAACTAAATGCGATCGTGCATTCAAAATCATGATGCCAGTTTCAATACCAGGTATAATAGCGGCTCCCTGATGCCGAAATATATATGTAGTATAATTACCCAATTATATAACTGCGAAGAAAATATTTAAATATATATTTTCCTCCCATCTCGTATTTATTCCCTTTAGGGGTTCCGCCTACATGTCATTTTCTTTCCGAACACGGTATCGGGATGCGGGGTGGGGTGGACAATGGGGTCTATCAGCCATCGGCGATGGATGATGGCATCGTCTATCGGCCAAACCCTATCACATACCGTACATTCACATTATGTAAACTGGCAGGGATCCATACAAACCAAACAAGTGTATCTACTGAGCAACATTAGTGGACATGACTGAAAATAATGAAACAATTAATAGTTTTCAGAAAAAAAATATTAAGCAGCAACTGTTTGATCACCAATAATGGGAAATGTTTCCTGAACACCAAATCTGCATATTCAAATTATTTCTGAAGGATCGACTGGAGTACTGGCTGCTGACAATTCAGCTTTGCCATCACATTACATTTTAAAATATATTAAAATAGAAAAAAGTTATCTTCAGTTGTAATTATATATTACTGTTTTTACTGTATTAATAAATGCAACCTTGGTGGGCATAAACATATACAAATCTCAGTTTCTCACTGCATGTGTGTGTGTGTACACTTATGTATATACGAGTATGTGGAGTAACGGAGTGTGTATTTAGATGACAGGTGTATGGCTCAGAGTCAGATTCAAGGAGACCCTGCTTCGAGTACTGCTTCTTTAATTAAAGCCAGTCTTCTGTTATGCAGCCAGATCACACTTTCCTTTACATTCATCCACCCAAAGTGCCCCTATATATGCTAGGAGTAGAAAATATTAAGTCAATATAAGGTCTTTTCACAACTTAAATACTTGCTTCACATTTTACCCAAGGTTAACAATTAATTCTGGGTATTCATACGCTGACGTTTCACACTGTACATTCCTAAACCCTGGGTGTAGTGGTGCTAATCCTGCTTCTAAATTACAAGCATGAAACGTTCCTTAAACCCAGGGTTAAAAGTCATAAAATCATATACATCAAGGATGTGCAAGATTCAGAATTGAAAAAAGGGCTCATTCAATTCATAAGCTGGAATTTGAACTGAACTGGCCACACCTCACAGGAAGTTGAAGTGGAATTTGAAATGAGATGACTGGAAGAGGAATTTACTCAACTGCATATGGGTCATTCATCCGTGTCAAATCAACCAAATTTCAGAAATTTCCCCGGCAGTTTTGATTTTGCTAATATTTTTTCTGAAGAAAGATAAACATGTATAGTGATGATAGCCCAAATATTAAATGTCATGGATGAATATTTACTAAGTAATCCACTATCTTGTAGAGGGGGGTCAAAATGGCAATTTTCACCTGAGATTCAGAGCCAAATTACAAGGGGTTAAAAATGACTTAAGAAAGACGGCAGCATCACAATGTTATTTTTACACAGAGATTAGTAGGTCTGTTAGCAAAATGTTGTCTTTAGCAATCTTTGTTGCATTATGTGCCAATGGTGGCCATTCAAAAATGGGGAAAGAGCACTTTTTAATTTTTTTCTCCAAAGTTTGCATGCCTGTAACAAAAAGTATTAAAGATATCTTAATGCTGGAGCAGGGTTTCATAACCCTGGGTAAAAAGCGGTGCTAATCCTGCTTCTAAATTACAAGCGTGAAACGTTCCTTAAACCCAGGGTTAAAAGTAGGGTTTAGAACAACAAATACCTGGGGTTAAGTGAAGTGTGAAAAGCCCTATACTGTGTGACATCAGAAGACTTGAAATATAGTGTAGGGTTAAATGGACTCAAATTTTGACATACATTTTAGATTTTTTTTCACTCAGCTGTTTACAATCACTCAAGACAAACTGATGAGGCGGCAAATATCCCATCTTTGTTTAAAAAAAGTTCGTTATAACAAATGTTACTTCTTAGAATATAAGAGACTATAAGACAATATAATATAGAATATTAAGATGTCAAGGTGAGAGAAAAATTACAGTAAAAGGAGATTACATTGTTGTATTCCTCCACTGCATTGACTGTTCAACTTAGACTCCTGTATTACACACCAATGCAGGATTTCCATTTAGTTTTCCATTCAATACAGCTCAATTCAACAGTACATTTGAGAAACACACTCCCATGAGATGGAGCTACTTCTAGGAAGGTTAAAATTAAATTAAAAATGCCAATGCCAACTGGTTTTCATTTTTATGGGCTCTGGGACACAATGAGAGAAGAAGGGACAGATTCATCCTGGAATGTATTCATCACAGTGCAGCTGACTGCTGCAGACAGTGCCAGCTTACAGTCTGAGACCATTTGCTACAGGAAGAACCCTTGTCTTGTAGATAATCATGATGAAAAATAGGATGGTAGAGACAGGAAGGTCAGGGACATGTGACAAATTGCAGTTACGCTAAGTTTTTAATGATTCCCTGAAGCCACTGACCATGTTTGTAGCGCTCTCCTGTACACCGGTCAAGCATATCAATCACGTTGAGCAACCTGTAACCAACAATCTCCTTATTCAACATTTTACCATGACGACCTCTCGACATTCAGAGGTCTTCACATGGCTGACCTCCACACAAGCTAGTAGACGAGCTTGGCCTTTGGCAGCTGTCAGTAATCACAGGCAAATAGCTGTGATGGGAAGGTTAAGATGAAGCAGATGGACTGTGTGGTGCTGGTGTCCACACCGTGCGTTCAGGGCCTCCAACTCCCTCTCTTTCAGTACAGACTGACTAGCACACAAAAGAGCCTCCATTTCCTGGGGAAACTCCTATTTTTCCCATGAGCTCATGCAACAGCCAAAAAGTTCATTCAATAATACAATATGAACAAGAACAAGGAGCGTATAGGGAGTAATTGTTGAAAGAACACAGGGGATCGTATGTTTCTAGCCAGTGCTTTAAATAACGATGTAGTGTATCACAAAGCATAGGTTAAGCAATCATATACATCAAGGATGTGCAAGATTCAGAATTGAAAAATGGGCTCATTCAATTCATAAGCTGGAATTTGAACTGAACTGGCCACACCTCACAGGAAGTTGAAGTGGAATTTGAAATTAGATGACTGGAAGAGGAATTTACTCAACTGCATATGTGGGCCATTCGGTGTCAAATCAACCAAATTTCAGAAATTTCCCCGGCTCAAAGTTTTGATTTTGCTAATATTTTTTCTGAAGAAAGATAAACATGTATAGTGATGATAGCTCAAATATTGAATGTCATGGATGAATATTTACTAAGTAATCCACTATCCGCTCTGAATATCAGGTGAAAATTGCCATTTTGACCCCCCTCTACAAAATAGTGGATTACTCAGTAAATATTCATCCATGACATTTAATATTTTGGCTTTCATCACTATACATGTCTGTCTTTCTTCAGAAAAAATATTAGCAAAATCAAAAATTTGACACGGAATGACCCATATGCAAAAACAGTCCACCAAAGGAGGAGTATGTCTAAATACAAAATATCTGAAAAATATAGGTTAAAAAAGTTTAACTACTTCCTCCTAGATTCTAAAGTGAACATCTGATGGAAACTTTACAATCCCATGAAGCCATAGGAGTGGGGTCTGCAATTCTGCATCCAAAATGTAATTCAAATTCAGGAATTCAATTCTTACTGCTCACATCTTTTGTAAATGGGCTGACGCTCATCTGAAACTTGCAGAACACACTAAACTTTCTGTTGACATCATGTGTTTTAGATAAGCAAATGCATTTCCATCCATTTTCTCATCACATGAACTGCAGCTGGTGGCTAAAAGCTGCAGAATCAAGAAGACACACAACTCTTTATTTCCATATGTAATCAAGGATTCTAGCACATTCATTGATCGTTCCCAGCAGTGGTCTGAGCAAATCATCTGAAACCCCTGGAAACTCCTCAGAGCAGCTGGTGAGGCATGAAAACCTCCATCTGTGGGTGAAGGAATCTACAGGTGTCCTGTTAAAAAGTATAAACTCACATTAAAATCACACAAAACCACATAAACAGACCATGGGGAAATCCAAACCATCAGAGATGTGTGTGTAGTGAGGACACCTGTGAATAGTTTTTGAAGTGGAGCTTCATAAACCTGAAATAGTTCAAATGGATCCTGTTGATGGCCTTGCCAACAAGAGGAGCATCCCTGCAGAGTTTAAAAGAACAGAGAGACTGAGAGAGCTGACCAATAGTTTAGGCCTTCAATCATGTTGCAAAAGATCAGCGTGATCTAAACGCTCTGTTTGAACTCTCCAGGGGGTCCCATAAAGACACACGACCAGCAACTGCCCCACTCAACACACTCAAAGAGCTAATTTCACGCAACTGGCTTTTAATCGGCGGCTGATCGCTCTGCATCATGGCCTATATTTTACCGCAATTTGGGGAACTGGTTTCCAGTTGTGTAACACACTTCCTTGTCACCTGCATAGTTGGCTTTGTTCTAAATTACACCAAACCAAGCAGAAGCACAGCATCACATATTAAAAAGAAACACTCTCAGCCTCCCTGTGAGCTCCAGATCCAGAGTTGAGCCACTAATGCTGCTAGGCTGCCACTGTGGCCTGACTGGCCTCTGATTTTGTTGTTGCGAAGGGAAAAAACAGACTTTTTGTTTCGGTTGGCATCAGACCCTGAATGCTAGGACTACGGTATTCTTTTTTCAGTAGCGTAACAGGCTGACGTGGAGTACCATTCAGCTGGCTGGCCAAGAAAACCAATCAGTCATGGACCACAGTTAAAATTAACTATTTGACCTCATTCATCACAAGTAACTTGGTGACTTCCACTAATGCAGTAAAACTATCTTATGCATGAGCTCATACATCTATTAATTTCCATCTGATGTCTTTAGAGCAGCAGCGAAGCAATTCCATATGGTGGTCTTTCGCTTAAAGTTACTCCTCGCAGATGAACCATACTGAGAAACGTTTACAAACAGAAACTAGATTTTATATTGTAAGGTGTTGTGGGTAGTGGCCAGGGCAAGTCTTTAATGTGTTGCTATGTGGTTTCCTACTGGCCCAAGTCCCATCCCTAAATCTCTATTGCTGTCTGAATTTGCCCCCTATACCTTTATATAGTGCACTATTTGAGGGGATAGCCATTTGTAGCAGTTTCCGAAACCATGCTCTTTGGGAGTCATGCTGAATGAATTACCACATCTTGGCAAAAAACGGCGTACACAACCCTTCCCAGCAAACTCAATGTTCAAAATCGCTCACTTGTTTTCATTCACTCCATTTAAGTGGACTAAACTAATGACAGAATAGTGGAATTTTTTGAAGCAATTTTGGATGCAGCCTATGATATTCTGGCCCCTTTATTAAAAGTACAGTTCACCTAAAAATGAAAATATTGTAATTAGGGGTGTGCCATATCATACCGTCCACGATAATACCGGTATAAATTTTTACATGATAAAAAAAGTGTCATATCGCGATATCAATGATATAGCGACGCGATGGCGGATATACGCTCCCTAGCGCGCACAACAACAGCAGCGCTACGCAGACTGATCGGTGTATGACATCAAAGTATCGCGAGAGCAGTTCTAGAGCATATTCGAGCACACACTCTTACCGTGAAAAATAGGCGAGGCACCTATCTTTATGGGAGCGGTGTGGAGAGCCGCTTCTGGGACGCTTCTGAAACGTGCCGTGGCGCCGCTGGTGTAAACACAAGCATTGACTAGAGTGGCCACGTTGGAGCCATAACGCAAAGTGTAAATTAGGGGTAAATAAGGGGTAAGTCACTATCGCGGTATTTTGACGTCATACACGGATCGGTCTGATTCAAGTCGAACACACAGCTACTGCTGCCACCTTATGACAATAGATTTACACTTCAAATTAGGTAGTTTGTCATCAATGACAGTAGCTCATTGGAAAAGGTTGGAAAATACCCTTCAATTTGTTTGCACTAATAAATGCTGCTGCCTGCCAGCTGCAATCACCAATATAACGTTGTTCCATGTTTTTTTTTTCTATATCGTCATAAATATCGTTATCGCAATTATTCTTGAAATATTGTGATATCATTTTGAGGCTATATCGCCCACCCCTAATTGTAATATTGCAATATTGTAATATTTCCTAAATATTACATTGTGCTTCACCAAAATCAATCGAACGCACATACATGGTAAAAAAAAATAAAAAAATTTGAAACTGTGTTTCAAATTTATGAGAAAATACTATTTCTGTCTTTTTACAATTTCATGTTTAATTCAATGTTTTAATTGTCATTTTTTGTAATTATTTGGGAAATTTACTAGCAATTCTAATTGAACATTGATTCTAAGTAAATTGTACACCTTTTTTTTCTCATATATTTTGCTGACACTCTTGGGTGTACCATGACGCATTCGTGCGATGCTGTACATCGCACGAATGTCTATGTCAGAGCCGGTATTCTGACATAGAACACGGATGCACTGCTTCTTGTTTACAAGCAGAGGAATGCACACGCATGAGTCATGGTTCTCTCGTGAACGCAACACGGAAGAGAATAAATTGTTGAATAAAGTTGTTATTTTTGTTTTCTTTGCACACAAATAGTATTCTTGTAGCTTGATAACATTACAATTGAACCACTGATGTCACATAGACTATTATAACGATGTCCTTACTACCTTTCTGGGCCTTGAACGTTTCAGTTGCATTGCTGTCTATGGAGGGTCAGAAAGCTCTCGGATTTCATAAAAAATATCTTAATTTGTGTTCCGAAGATGAACGAAGGTCTTACAGGTTTGGGACAACATGAGGTTGAGTAATTAATGACAGAAATTTCATTTTTGGGTGAACTAACCCTTTAAAGTGAGGATGTATTGCCATTTTATTTAATTCCCCCAACCAGATATTCATCAAATCCATAATTTTTGGGGTAAACTATTATGGGTAAACTATTATTATAACTCTTCAATGCAGTCCACTGAATCTTTTGACACATTTTATGGTCTTCGGTGAAAGTTACAATTCATATTCATTAACATCCATAGAACAGTGTGGGATGAGTACCACGCCAAAATCTAATACTCAGGGTGAGGAGCAACACTAATATTGATGCTTGCCTTAGCAAGCAGCACTAATTACCAGACCACTTCAGATTCCAGGAAGTGCATGACACAGAGTTGGATGAGGTCATGTGTTAGCATACTGCAGTCATTCAATGCTTGGAATGTGGTACGAGTCAGCCGTGTCAAAAATGACTATCAGCAGCGCGATCAGGCCAAGAGCAGTCACCCTCTCGACCCCCATCTAATCAAACGGCCTTCTTTTATGGTTACTGCTCTTCGGCTCGACGTTAACCACCCACATGGTCAGAATTCCACTACCACCACGGCTTTCTAAGGACAAAAGAGGAATTTTCTGATCAAAAGACCTTCACACAGCTTTCTGGCTACGTAATATTATAATATTTTGGAAGTTAAAAAGAGGCTTGTGCGTTGTTCCAGAAAGACTAACAGAATGAGATCTTTGCTTGGCAGCCAGACAGAAATACAGCACCATTACCGTTTTAGGCCAGCAGTCTCCCAATGCACAGAGAACAGAAATGCTATTAAAGCACCAGACTGCTGCTAATAAATAAGAGCTAATGGCACTACGCACCGACTGTCCTCAAGAGCCCTCCTGTTTTATGAAAGCGAGAAGAGAGCAGTACAATTCATCTCCAGACACCATTTTAACACCCGAGGAGACTGATACAGATCACATTAAATCAAAACGCTCGTCCTTCTCAACAAACATCACTCTATTCTGACAGAGGAATTAGATCTTAATCCTGAAAGAATGTTTTGGTTGCTGAAGATTAGAGGTTACCGCAACCGGAGCTATACGAGTGCAATCTGGGGTCAGGTCCTGCATGCAAAACAAAAATATCAAATGTTTTGTTTGCTTATGCCAAACATTTATCAGACCCACTTGACATGTGTCCTCTTAGGCCAAGTGGTTCTAGTAGGCCACATGCTCTTGGGTCGTGAAGCAGGCTGTGAGACACACGTCCATCACCTGTTGAGGAGCTCTCCGGCCCCCTGCTTTCTATGCAACAGCTGCGCCGCTAATGAACTCAACTCGGCCGTCTAAACTGAACCTGTCTCGCTCGCTGACAACTGGCCTGCCCCTGTGAACTGGACCCCAGGCACCAGCAGACTGAGAAGATCTCCTGCAGTACAACGACACAGATCGGTTGGACTGGATAATGTGTGCTTTAATTGTCTATTTTATTAAATGATTATACAAAAAATATTCTCATTTATTGCTCTACAAAGGCCTTTAGCTGTTCATAGGAAATGGGATTATTAGAATCACTGAGCCTGGATTCCTGAAATCCTCAGTCCCTGTCTACTCCAACAATGTGAATGAATTTCAGGAAACCGTGGCATTGGATTACCGTCACGGTTTGAACTCTAACAGTAAACCGCTAACAGAAAAACTATACACCACAAAATAGGTTTCCATCCGCATATTTGTATGCAAATTTTGGCATACTGCATAAATTTGATAGGTGGAAACACCAAAGTGCAATTCAAATTTCTGAAATGTGAATAAAAAGCATATGCTCACTTGAGGTACAACCTGTTGGTTTAGCAAGAAGATATGCGCATAAACTACAGTTTAAACACATTTACTGAATAAATTCTTAACTGTGCATCAAAAAATTCAACATATCATGTGACTGAGGAATTCACGAACAATTCGCTTAAGAAATCTGCCATCGATCAGTAATTTGAAGAGTGTTTTGTCTATATGTTCTAAATTGCAAGTAATTAATTATAAAAATTAATAAAACGTGACTTAATGTCATCATCTTAAAGGATGTAAAAATCTACAATTTATTACTTATTTACGATTATTATGATTTAATTATTTAAATTATTACGATCACCAAACTGCAATTAAAATGTCTAAAATGTGTATGTTCATAATAATTTTGTAGATAAAAGTTTGTTTGGTAAGACATGCACATAAAATGTGATAGAAACACATTTAGTGAACACATTCACTTTTTTTCAACACGCCTAAATGAAAAAGATCTGCGATAAATTACTAGCAAATATGTAGTTTGTCAAAACATTTTGCAAATAATATACATTTAAAATAAAATCTTGCTTCATTTATTAACATTAAAAGAAACATAAATTAATAATGTGTTACTTAATTTGATAAAAGAGGCCAGTGGTTACAACATCCATGTAGGGATGCAGCGATTAACTGGTTTCGTGATTAACCGCGCTTTAAAACGTCACGGTAAATTAATCGTAAAGGTTCCGCTAAACCGAGTGTTTCTGTTACACGGAACGGAACTGTTGCAGCTTACGCAAAACGAAAACAAAGTTACACTAGCGGTGCACCAGCTTAAAGTGCTGTGCTTATCAGAGACACGGAGGCTACTACATACATTAGATTAACTATGACAGAGGATTAACTATGACAGAGGAACCAAACAGCAAAGCTTTATTTCCACCAGAGAAATGCCTGTCGATAGTGTGGGACCATTTTGGGTACGCCAAGAATGACCAGGGTGTAATTTAAATATTGCTGTAAAAAACTGCTGCTAAAGAGCGAATACATAAGGGATAATGCACGGCTAGCTGTACATTGAACGATTTTAATGCACGACGTGAAGTCAAGAACCTCCTGACGCGAAGCTACAGCTCGTTAGCTCAGCATTCTGCCCGCATCAGATAAGAAAGAGATGAAATAGTGCGGTAAGATCACATTTATTTTA
>NW_015540872.1:713918-724091 GCF_001515605.1 Sinocyclocheilus anshuiensis | reverse complement strand
CGTCCGCGAGGTGCTGCCGCTTTACTTTCGTTTTGTGTTTGTTTATTTTATTAAAGTTTTAAATGTTCGCCGGTTCCCGCCTCCTTCTTCCCGACCTACGAACTTTGCTTGGTGCCGAAACCCGGGAGGAAGGAGGGACACGCTGCCAGAGATCCCTCGCCGCTGTGGTGAATCCGCGGTGCCATCGAGCATGGCGGAACAGTCTGCCGCCGTGGACGCTCGAGGCGGTGGGCTGGAGTGAGTTGCCGGGGGTGGGCGGACGAACTCGCTGCTGACCGCCTGGGATGTGGAGGGACGGCTGCCGTCCGTAAGGGAGCGGAGGAGTCGCCGCCGTTTGCCTGAGGCCGGAGCCTGCTGCCATCCGCCATGAGGGGGAGGAGCAGGGAACGGGGGATTCCTGCCGGCTGCCCGAACCCGGAGGAGCCGTCGCCGTCCACCGGGCGGCGGAGTTGTGTCGGGCCGTCCACCGAGGGCTATCCAGTGCCGCCGCCAGGCATCGCGGAAGAGTTTACCCAGCTGGTGGAGGACTGAGCGGCAGTGTGTCTGGGAACCGGACCCAGACATTTTTTTTTTTTCCTCTCTCCCCTCTATCGTCTCTGTCTCTCCTCATCCTTCCGTCTCCTTGCAATAAAAATATAGGTATCAGTACTCGGTATCGGCAAGTACCAAAAATAAAAGTATCGGTATCGGGCGAGTACTGGAAAAAGTGGTATCAGTGCATCCCTAATTATTATTATTTTGTGCTGTATTATTGGTTACTGTGCTATTTCTGTTTCAAAAGCCAGCAATAAATAACACTTTAATATCTAAAAAGTGTTCATGTGATTTTATACATTAGTAATGTTGGGATGTGAATAAATGCATAATAACCGTCATAATCGTAAAACCGTGATTATTCCTCAGACAATAATCGTACCAACAAAATCTATAATCGTTGCATCCCTACATCCATGCATCAATTATCTAATTTATTAGTATTCAAAGAGAAGAACTCTTCTGCCTTCTTACCAAAGGAAGACAATACTTCTAGCTTTAAATAAAAAAAGCATATAACAACCACCTTAAATATATTTTTTTATCAATTTAAGGTCTAATTTAAAACTGCAATGTAATGGAACTTCTTTTCAATACTTCTTTACTTGTGATTTACATCATAATGAAATGGATTATTAAGAATGAAAAATATGTCAGGTGGAGACTTGGTTCGATCCACTGGTTGTTGATTGGATGGAGGCAGATCTGAATGCGAGCTTGCAGTTGGTTGTAATTAAGGGGCAGAGTTTATGTGGACGAAATGTGTTTAGCGAAGTCTGGCATGTTTCACCAGAGAGAAGTCTGTGGCTTCTTTGTAATATATGTCCAAAAAAATACACAAAATATAGATCAATAACATGGATTTACATAATAGGATGAATTTTCATTGCATGCTGACTTTAAATAGGTTAGAAAAGTCTTCTTTGTAAGATCGGATGGTGGTCTGCATGCTGTGCTACAGCTGAAGGTGATAATGGTGCATGCTGGGCTGGGGCTGAGGGGAGTGGGTGGCTCATACTGGGCTAGACCAGGAGGACAGGGTGAGTTGTGCATGCATACTGAGGGCACATGAGGAATGCAGGGAAGGGAGGCTGATTCGCTGGCCAGACTTCCGGGGGAAGGCGCCATGAGTTCAGTGACTCACAGAGCAGCTGAACTGTAACTTCATCAAAGCCCACTATAAAGCCACTGACCCCGTGGCACGAGACTGTTCCACACTTGCTGCCACAATAAAGACTTGCATTGTTACCCACCCAGCTTCAGAGAGCAAATAACTTTTCGGCCAGCTTGCAAAAATAGACAACATTATTTAAGCAGAATATTTTTTAAATGTTTCTGGAAGAAGCTTCTTATTCTCACCAAGGCTGCAATTTAAAAAATACAGTAAAAACAGTAATATTGTAAAATATAAAACAATTATTAAAATGCATTATTACAATTAAAAAGAATTGTTTTATATTTTAATACATTTTAAAAGGGAATTTATTCATGTGGTGGCAAAGCTTTTGAGCAGCCAATACTCCAGTTTTCAGTGTCACATGATCCTTTACAATCTTGTGCTCAAGAAATCAATTCTTATTATTAATGTTGAAAACAGTAGCTCTGCTTAATATTTAGTGATTCTTTGATTAATTAAAAGTTCAAAACCATTTATTTGAAACAGAAATCTTTAGTAATATTATAAATGTCGTTATTGTCTCTTGATCAATTTAATGTGTCCTTCTTAAATAAAAGTATCCTTCTTTTTTTTGGACTTCTAACTAGACACAGCATCTAAAAAAACAGTGATCCTGATGCTGGAAAAAAAAAAAGTTACACATAATGCAATTACCAAAGATTGTGAGTCTGACTCATGTACACAGATCATTTAAATTGAAAAAATAGTGTAGACCGGACATCCTATGTGAACCCATAAGTGTACCTGAGACGTATTGACATCCTTTTCTGCAAAACTGACTGTCCTAATTAGAAGCAAAAATAACATGTTTGCTGTTGAACAGACAGAACTCTGATTTTTTTTTTTTTTAATGCGACTTCATTATAATTGAATAACAGATATATCAATAAGATATTAAAGCAGATGTCAAATTTATGAATATGTTTTGCAGATGCTCAGCAGACTGCTTGACATGACCGATCTCCTTTTATTCTCCTCGTTTATATCGATTATACCTGATAAATGATTGGCGTATTAGAAATACAAACTTTTAATAGTCTCTTTGGAAGAAAACAAACATACATAACCCAATTCCAAGAAAAGCAAGAGTATTGTTTAACTTCAAAATCCTCTCAGCATGCAAACTCAACAGATTGTATGTTTGTTACGCAATGGAAATTTTGTTTTTTGTTCTAGAGGGTAGAAAAGTTGTGGTATAATTTTCAGAGCACAGCGTAAAGCAGACAAGGTGTGAGCCACGATTCAGTCAATAGATGTTCATCCAGCAGTTAGCAGAAGTAAACAGGATACCTCAGAAGAACGCGAGCCACATAAAAGCCACAGAAGTTAACGAAAGAGGCAGTATGCGAGGGAGAGATGTGTGTGAGCGCCACTCAACAAACATCAGACAAACACAGACGCACAGCCTACATACCCTCCCCCTCTTGTGAAGAGTCACACTCCTCTCCTTCAAACACACACACACACACACACACACAAATTTTGTTTTTTGTTCTAGAGGGTAGAAAAGTTGTGGTATAATTTTCAGAGCACAGCGTAAAGCAGACAAGGTGTGAGCCACGATTCAGTCAATAGATGTTCATCCAGCAGTTAGCAGAAGTAAACAGGATACCTCAGAAGAACGCGAGCCACATAAAAGCCACAGAAGTTAACGAAAGAGGCAGTATGCGAGGGAGAGATGTGTGTGAGCGCCACTCAACAAACATCAGACAAACACAGACGCACAGCCTACATACCCTCCCCCTCTCGTGAAGTCACACTCCTCTCCTTCAAATACACACATACTCAAATCACATGTAACCAAAACTTACCACTTCTGCAAACTGCTACTCTAACCAGTGCAGAGCTGTGTTTTCAGTAGCGACGTAAATCAGAAAAGAGTGACTTCATTTAAATGAGGGCTGAAAAACATCCGAGAGGTGTATTATTAGATGAGCCGGGGGTGTGTAACCTACAATAGACGGGCAAGTAAATGAGGTATGCCGTGTGTTCCATTTCGGATGATGAGGTGTAGCCTCCCGAGACACCGCGATGAATTGGCCTGTCGCTGTGCTTTATTAAAGAACCGGATAAGTCAGCACAGCGGTGGATAAGCTACAGCTGGGACGAAGCGTAACCCCTCTAAGAAGTTTATGCTTACAGCATCTGCCTACTGTGCTAGTTGGAATCAATGGGTTTCCGCAAGGAGGTTCATGGAGAGGCGTGTGGGCCTCCTTCTCGATTTATACAAAGCAAAGGCCACATGTAGAAGTTCCTGGCTCTGATCAACTTAAGTTATTTATGCCCAAAACAGTCATATTTAATTTTTAAATTAATTAATTTTAATTTTCTTTTCCACCCTCTCTCTCTGGTGTTAAGAATTAAACAGCATTTTTTTGGTGGTTTGCATGTGACATGAGCAGCAGATTGCTGTGGTCTAATCCTCAAAAACCATTTTGTGGGTTTTATTATCATGACCATGACCAATGTCATTTATGTCAAATGTCATTTATATATTTTTTTTACATATATATTTATATGTATTTTTTTTTAAGAAAACTAATTTATTCTGCAATGATGTATTAAATTGATCAAAAGTGATGCATTAAATTGATCAAAGACTGTTACAAAACATTCTATTTCAAATAAATGCTGTTCTTTTGAACATATTCAACGAATCCTGAAATGTCGTGTGAATCACTGTTTGTACAACAATATTAAGTAGCACAAATGTTTTCAACACTGATTATATTAAGTAGGGATGCACCGAAATGAAAATTATTGGCCAAATTCGAAACTGAACAAAATTAAACACTGGGCCGAGGGCCGAATACCGAACACGGTTTTTCACATTTTGTTCCCCATGTATTTTGCCAATTTTTTTCACCATTGCATAAAATTAAAAAGCCAAAATGTGCTTTTTACTGTTTTGTCTTGCTTTTCAAAGAAAAAATCAATTAAAAAATAAAAATATAAAAATATATACTTAACACTGAACATTTTTTAACATTCTTGCAGACATTAGGGCTGGGCGATATGGCCAAAATATTATTTTAGTGTTTACGATTAGGGCTGTCACGATTATGAAATTTGGATGACGATTAGTTGTCTAAAAATAGTCACCGTTATTGCGATTAATTGTCTTGTTTTAGGTAGGGTTGGGTACCGAAACCCGGTACCATTCCCCATTTTGAAGCACAGTTAAAGATTCAATTGACCCCTAGGGTTGGATACCGAAACCCGGTACCTATGTAACCGCTATGTACTAGAACCGAATCCGAACGCAGATTTCGGTGCCTCATTTCGGTGCCATGCCTGAGCTATCGATTGAACTATTTGTCCTCTGGTTCTCCGAAACGGACGTAAGAAGCATCATCACCGGCACCGCACATGTAAAATAATTTTCCGACTCGTGAACTCAAGTCGTAAATTTCTAATAATACAAATCCAACAAATCTTTGTAGTAACGTGAGTGTCCATGTTGTTTTCACATTCCGTCTTAAGCACAACTCGGGAAATGAGAGCATCGAGGAGTGCGTGAATGCAGTACTTGCTCTGATGGCAGCAGGTAGCCTTCCGTTAACTAAGCTAAACATGCTTAAATTAAAATGCCTAAAGCTGAACTTCCCTTGTATTCACATTTCTTAACCTGTTGTCCAACAAAAGAGAACATTATAACCTTTTTACTCCACAACACCAGTCAAATGCTTCCTTTTGTGATCTGATGTGGCTTCTTGTCACAGAATGAGGCAGAAAATATGTTCCATAGGCTACTTTAAAAAAAAAAAAAAAAACACTGATTAGCAATGGATTATAAATATACTTAATTATTATGAAAATACCAGATGGCTTGAATAAAACAGATAAACTATGTTGTCGCAGTCGAATGTTTATTGTCTTTGTTTTATCATTCAAAATTTATATTTATATTTATATGTTCTGTTTACTCAGTTAACTTACAGCTATAATAGCCATGCCTTTGTCCATATAAGGGATTTCCTGAGTTTCGCTACTTCTTTGACTAGATATGTGGATTTTCTGTGCGAGGGCGCCCTCTGGCGTCCAGTATGAATGAAACAGACATCATGTGTTTATAGTGGTAATGGCCAATTCATCATTTTTTGGGGAATTTTTATATATTCATTTTTTTTAATAAGTATCGGTTCAGGCACCGTTTAGGCACCGGAACCATTTTAAAAGTATCGATTTGGAACCGGTATCGAAAAGAAAAAAAACGATACCCAACCCTAGTTTTAGGGCTTTGCCGATTATGCCGATTATCACGATTAATTGTCTGTTTTTTATGGCTTTCATTATAAAATTGTGATTAATTTAAGGGTTCAGTAAATAATTAGGGATGCATCGATCCGATACTAAGTATTGGTATCGGCTCCGATACTGCCATTTTCTGCCGGATCGTGTATCGGTCAGACGAGACCGATCCAAATCCGATATTGTGCGTATACTATGCTGTGTTATTGTTAAGCCCCACGAAAGGCACAAAAACATTATAAAGCACCATAAAGTTTTCGTGCACTATATATTAAGTGTTCTTAAGCCGTTCCATAGTTTAATGTGAAGTATAGATGAATATTTAAGTCAGGTTCACGTAAACTCTTCTCCCCGCTGCGTCTGTCATCCTCCATTCAGCATTCAAACTGTGTGTCGCGTTCGGTTACTACAGTCAAAACGATGAAACTCTCTTCAAGAGTGCACAATAACTGAGATTTAAAACTGATAAAAGAAAAGGCTCAATAAAATATCGCACAGATATAATACACTACGCAGCTTCCCTTTTTTATGAGGAGCTATGCACTGTGCCTATGTGTTGCTTCAAGTGCATCATTCTGCGCATGGGATGCATATAAGCACATTGTGCCACTCTGTATTGGAGCCATACCATTTCGTATTATAATTTTGCGCAATGAAAGATTATTAATAGTCTTTTTTGTTCTGTTCTATCTATCATATATTGTATGTATATTAGGGATATGCCGGTATCAAATTTTCATGTTGCGATTAATTGCTAATGCTTTTATCACGGTATACGTTATTATCACTGTATTGAAATTTAGTTTTAAAAAAGTGCTGTCATAATACAGTATAACAGGTTTAATAACTTTTTTTCTTATAACAAAAATAACTGAACATTTAAATGCAATAAAGCAATACAGAAAAATGTATAAAGCTAAAAGTTTTACACAGATTAAAGTGCAAAAGAACTATAAAGACCAATAGGTATCCCTTTACAATAAGACCTCATTAGTTAACCTTAGTTAATGCATTAACATATATTTTTTCATTTGTTATTTTTCATTAAAATGAAGTTGTCTATATTTAGCAGATTGTGTTTAACACACACAAGAGTAATAATCAGGTCAACACAGAAGTATAGAAATTCTACATTGATTTTTTTTTTTAAACTGTGCTGGTATCGGATCGGATCGGAATTGGCCGATACTCAAAATTTCTGGTATCGGATCGGTTCTGAAAAAATGGTATCGTTGCATCCCTAATTAGGAAAGGCGATTTGCAAAGATTCATAAAAAAACCCCTATACTCACTTCTGTAGGTGAAGCTGGATCACGAATGATTCGTGCGGACATAGACGCATTTAGGTAGATCGGGGGGTGCATTCCCTTCAGAAACAAAAGTAATCTACTGCGTCTTCAGCGGCTCAGATGTGGGGAGTAAATGACAACTGCTATGTTCATTATAACATCCAATAACAAAACACATCAATCGCTTAGGAGCCATTCTTGTCTACAACTGCTCCGGTGTCGCAACAATGGTGGACTGATGACAGCTCACTCAGGGTGGAGCTGTGCTTAAAAAAAAAAAGACTGACGTCACTGTCAATCAACAATCATGGGAGGGGCCTGTGCAGAACTACGTCATTCTGCCAAGAATCTGAGATCGGCTTGATATGAGAAAGGGGTTTGGATTTATCGAGATTTAAAAAAAAGCACTGGGTGGATTTTTATCATTATAGGGTGGTTGTGTACACACACGCTGCCAACACACATTTCAGTTCAAACAACATGTAAAAGTGAATTTTGCATCTGATGACCCCTTTAAATTATTACTAAACTATACACAATTTGTTTGATGCCCCCAAGATGATCAAATATCATTCATACAGTTTTGACTGAGCTACTTCTGGGTTTTCTACTGTGTACATACTGAAATTCACAAAAATAAATAATTTAATGCTGTTTTTACAAAGACTTTCATTGAAAATGACTTTCATTGTTTGTATCGAACTGCAGTGTTGACCTCTGTTTAATAATCAGCATGATTACATGACAAGATGATTGTAGGAATTATTGTCCTGTGTGTTAACAGTTTCATTGAGGTTTCTACTGAAAGGCGTTGACCTCGATCTGTTATGTCATGCGTTACCAGCCAAACACGTTCTCTCAGACCATTGTAGTGTCTTCAACCCTAGTAGGAAAGTCGTTCTGTGAGTTTGGCTTGTAATGAGCTGATGGTATTCAAACTATGGCAACTCACGACTTTGACATCTTATTTGATTACACGTGTAGGTATGTGTTCCCACCGTAAATTTTCAAGTTCTCCGTCAACCTGTAACCTATCTCATCCTGTTGTCTTGTCAGGGTCAAAATAATAAATTCATCACAGTCATTTAATCTGTTTTGTGAAATATTATTACAATTTAAAATAACAGATTTCTATTTCAAATCTTTTTTGAGTTATTATTTTGCAGTGTAAGATTACATAGAGTATTCCAAATTCTAAGAATCGGCCAATACCCGGCCGATCCCACACCATTTTTTTTTCTACACCACTACAGAATATCAATTCTGTGTTTGTGGAACTAATGGTCACTCTTAGAGTGTGTTAAAAATGTAAAAGATTGCATCTCATAATCTTGTACTGCAGTTATATCTGATCAAATGCGCATTATTATTCTTTAGCTTGGGTCAAACAAATCAATTTTGCTTGGTTGGAACAGCAGCTACGCTAATTATGTCTCTATTTGTTTCTCTGTTGTAACTAGGATTTACACAAGCTTCAGTCTGGATCCAGAACACCTGAGAAGAGATGATGCCAACCCCTCAGAGGACCTCAGATGATGCCAACCCTCAAACAACATACAGAACTACCACATTTTGCTATAAGTTTGATTGCAACATATAATAATTGCTGTTAATAGTGTTCATCATCTGTTTGATTACATCTTTAATTGATTTTTCAATACATTTCTGCCATATGTACATTAAATGACAATCACCACTGATAAGCTACTACTAAATATACTGTAGAAACGTAATTTTCTGTAAAGCTGCTTTGCAACGATTTGTATCGTGAAAAGCGCTATACAAATAAACTTGAATTGAATTTAAAATCTTTTAGAACATTATAAATTTCTTTGCTGACACTTTTGCATCCTTGAATAACACTATTCTTATCTTTCACAAAAAAAAAAAAAAATCTCACTGACCCCAAACTTTTTAATGGTAGTAGTTATGGGAAAGTACTTGTAAAGGTCCTTCCTCTTCCTTCTATAATAGTACCATGTTTATCAGTACAGTGTGTGTGTTTATCAGTACAGCAGTGTGAGAAATCAACAGGTGAGTCTGCAGGAAGAAAACAACATCTCTACTCTCACGTTACCTGCTTCACACAGCCTCCCACACAGTCTTTCACACTTACTACTGTCAAACCCATTGTGAAAATGTAATGATTTCTTTAAAGGCAAAGTTTACATACAAAATTCAATGAACTTTTAAGTCTTTATTTCACTGATAGTTTTCCCCTCAACTAGATCAGTGGTTTGAGGTAAAATGCACGTGCAAAAAAAGACCTTTACGTTCTCTGAATGCTCCAAACGATCGGCCACTGCATGATCAGAACCAGCTGATAATCACTTCCACTGATTCGATATATGATCTCCCATCTTGCCGATCACAGTGTTATGACACAGAAGATGTGAATGTGTATGGAAAATATGACAAAACTCAGCCGTGTCTCAGTCTCCACCTGGCTAGAGTAAAATACTAATGCAGTTACAAGGTGTGTGTAATTCAAGCTACTATAACTCCCGATCAATCGGCTGCTCTTCAGTCTGCATACATGTGCTGCTTTACTTCCACTCTTGACTGTACTCTTCCTTCCCACAAACAGGTCATCTTCTTTAAAGCTCCAAGTGAAGAGTTGCCATATATTAAAAAAAGCAACCTGGTCTAATATACACAACTACCCCAGATACTGTGCTTTGGGTAAGTGGAAACAAACCCTTAAAATTGCAATATAATAAGCAGGCATGGCAAAACTGTACCAGAAAAACAAACATAAGATCAATATTCTACAAAATTAAAAGACAGAAAACAAATTATAAATAAAATAGTTGAATATAAAATACAGGTGCATCTCAATAAATTAGAATGTCGTGGAAAAGTTCATTTATTTCAGTAATTCAACTCAAATTGTGAAACTCGTGTATTAAATAAATTCAATGC